>NC_134485.1:8122495-8341352 GCF_040206685.1 Ascaphus truei | reverse complement strand
GGGTGAAAGGCAGAGGCGGCCGGAGTAAGGGCGGGTGAAAGGCAGAGGCGGGGGTGGGGAGGCGGTAAGGCGGGCATGAAGGCGAAGGGCGGCGGGAAGGGAGGAGGAGGGGGGCAAGGGGTGGAGGAGGGGGGCAAGGGGTGGAGGAGGGGGCAAGGGGTGGAGGAGGGGGGAAGGGTTAGAGGAGGGGGGGAAGGGTTAGAGGAGGGGGGGGAAGGGTTAGAGGAGGGGGGGGAAGGGTTAGAGGAGGGGGGGGAAGGGTTAGAGGAGGGGGGGGAAGGGTTAGAGGAGGGGGGGGAAGGGTTAGAGGAGGGGGGGGAGGGTTAGAGGAGGGGGGGAAGGGTTAGAGGAGGGGGGGGAAGGGTTAGAGGAGGGGGTGGAAGTGTGGGAGGGGGTGGGAGGGGAAAGGGGAAAAAGAGGTGGAGGGGGGGGGAAGAGGAGCGGAGGGGGGGGTGGAAAGGGGAGCGGAGGGGGATTGAAGGGGAGCGGAGGGGGGGAAGGGGAGCGGGGGGGGAAGGGGAGCGGGGGGGAAGGGGAGCGGGGGGGGAAGGGGAGCGGGGGGGAAGGGGAGAAGTGGTGGAAGGGGGAGGAGGGGAGAAGTGGTGGGAAGGGGGAGGAGGGGAGAAGTGGTGGGAAGGGGGAGGAGGGGAGAAGTGGTGGAAAGGGGGAGAAGGGGGGAGGTGGTGGAAAGGGGGAGAAGGGGGGAGGTGGTGGGAAGGGGGAGAAGGGGGGAGGTGGTGGGAAGGGGGAGGTGGTGGGAAGGAGGAGGAGGGGGAAGGTGGGGGGGAGGCAGTGGGAAGGGGGGGAGGCGTGGGAAGGGGGGGGAGGCGGTGGGAAGGGGGGGTGGAGGGGAGGTGAAGGGGGGGTGGAGGGGAGGTGAAGGTGGGGGGGTGGAGGGGGGGGTGGAGGGGAGGTGAAGGGGGGGAGTGGAAGGGAGGTGAAGGGGGGGGTGGAAGGGAGGTGAA
This sequence comes from Ascaphus truei, assembly GCF_040206685.1. NCBI lineage: Eukaryota > Metazoa > Chordata > Amphibia > Anura > Ascaphidae > Ascaphus > Ascaphus truei. The sequence goes on along the minus strand of NC_134485.1, from coordinate 8,340,387 downwards.
GGGGGGGGGTGGAAGGGAGATGAAGGGGGGGTGGAAGGGAGGTGAAGGGGGGGTGGAAGGGAGGTGAAGGGGGGGTGGAAGGGAGGTGAAGGGGGGGTGGTGAAGGGGGGGGGTGGAGGGAGGTGGAAGGTGAAGGGGGGTGGAAGGGAGAAGTGGAGTGAGGGGAGGTGAAAGGGGGTGAGGGAGGTGATGGGTGGGTGAGGGGAGGTGAAGGCCGCTCACTCACCCGTCCGGCAGGTCCCACGTGGATCTCAGGCGGGAGGCACCGTGTTGTGGCCGCTCCCCCGCTGTGTCCCGGGCGCCGCCATCTTGGGCACTCGGCGCCGCGAGGCAGCCTGCCTGGCCATTGGTTGTTCCCCCGCCGGGGAGGGGTGAGTTGTAGCGCCGGGGAGGGGGGGGCATGTATATGTGTGGGGGGGGGGAGAGGTGGGAGATATAGAGGGGGGGTCTCGCACGGCCGCTGACACTGGGTGGGGGGGGGGGGGGCGCTGAAGGGGTAATAATAGCGTGTGTGTCCCGCTGACTGTAGCGGCGCCGGGGGAGGGGGGGGTCGGGGTGAAAGCGCGGGAGACACGGGGAGAGGAGGAGGTGCGCGCGGGTGCTGCTAACACTGTGAGCCCCGCTAATGTATGTAACAGTGTGTGTGTGTGTGTGTGTGTGTCACTGTGTGTGTGTCTGTCACTGTGTGTGTGTGTCCCTGTGTCCCTGTGTGTGTGTGTGTGTGTGTGTGTGTGTCTGTGTCTGTGTGTGTGTGTGTGTGTGTGTGTGTCTGTCACTGTGTGTGTGTGTGTGTGTGTGTGTGTGTGTGTGTGTCTGTCACTGTGTGTGTGTGTCTGTGTGTGTGTCTGTGTGTGTCCCTGTGTGTCCGTGTGTGTGTGTGTCCCTGTGTGTGTGTGTGTGTGTGTGTGTGTGTCCCCGTGTGTGTGTGTGTGTGTGTGTGTGTGTCCCTGTGTGTGTGTGTCCCTGTGTTCCCTGTGTGTGTGTGTCCCTGTGTTCCCTGTGTGTGTGTGTGTCCCTGTGTGTCCTTTGGCCCGTCACTCCGCCTCAGGCCAATGAGAGGTGTGCGGGGGCGGGCGGCCAAGGGACCAATGAGATTTCCCCTAGGGACACCGGACATCCAGGCAGGCAGGCAAACATACAGTGCTTTCACTAATATAGTATAAAGATATGTAAGCTACTGGTTTTCTAGATGTGCTCCCATGAATAATATATGGGGAGTCTCCTCCATTCCTGGTGTTACATTTCCTTGTGAGTGACACGTGCACGGTTTGTGTGGCGGAGCTGAGCGTCGTTGCTATACACCGATATGGTGCCGTTATTGTAATGTGTAAGATTCCATGTAACCTCAGCACAGTACAGGGACATGGGAGTGAGAGTATATACAGGAGACTGTAACACAATGGATATAGTTCTACGAGAGCACTGCTTAACCCCTCGATGTCATGTCAGTGGGTTGCACTTCTCTTCCAGCGATAGCAGCAGTCCTGGTTTCACCCTTGTTTTGTTTCTTTGTTTGACTAAATTCAGCATGTGAGAAGCTTTAACGAGAGATAATTACCTGAGCTGCCGATCGATTCCTCTCCTGTGATCGATCAATATCCTGCTTGCGTGCCTGTCTAAATGGCCGCCTCCTGACTGCTGCAGTCAGAAATGCTGCAGAATGCTGCAGCTGATACGTAACCTTGTATTATTATTATTATTGTCCAGCTTTCACAGTAATTGATAGTCTGCTGTTGAGAATGCAGCAACAGATCTGTTTGTGATACTTTGTTGGCAAAGGCTGTTCAACTAACGCTGAACTGTGGATTCTGAGTATCTCTGTAACTAATTTACAGTGGATTAATGTAAATGTTGCTGATTTTCTGTGGCGTCCTGTAGTATGTAGTAACAGGGAAGGAGTTACACGACACTGGAGTCCTTCCCCTCAGCAGTGCCAGCGGTGTTCTGGGGTAACCCCTTGCTTTGCTAGAGGTGCCTGCAGTGCAGGTATAGAGCTTGTCAATGGGTATCCACCGCTATGACTATTAAGCGGCTTAGTGTATTTTCAGTGTACATTCTCTAAGATGAAATATCTGGTTACTTAGATTTGGAAAGGCTTCCGATACTGTGCCACGCGAGGATTGTGTACAAAATAAAGGCAATGACTTCCTGGGAGTTAAGGTGGATTTAAATGGCCATCCAATGGGAAGCCATACTCAGGATGTTGCGGCTTCCTTTTCCGAGATTTGGCAGCCATTTTGTCTCCCCTGTAACTTCACTGTTAAGTCTGGGGAACTGGGGGGCCCCGGAAGCTGAAAATAGTGGCATTTGGCTCAGGACCCCCCCCCCCATATCCACCCCCTAATGAAAATTGGAGCTAAAAAAAAACCACTAGTAGGAGGAATGGCGCCGTATTATAATCTCTGCAAATTGGAATTGCTGCAACATTCTTCCATGGTTTACTGCAGATATCATTTCTTGTCCAGCCCCTTCCAAGATAGTGTGTATTTTCTATCTAGTAGGCTCAAGTTTTAGTAACCATATTGATCCTGGACACGTGTGGATTCATTGTGGGCTGTGATACCGTGTGGGCAAATATGAGACCTATTCTTAGATAAAGTCATACTGTACGCAGCTTGGAAACTGACAGCTCTCTGCTTCTTGGACCTGCTGTTGAAAAGAAGCATTATACACGACAGTTTTATCTCTGAAGAAGTCTCGAGTTGGTCCATTAAAAGTATCACAACCTGCAGCAAATCCTTTGTATAATTTGTGATAATATTTATTGTATAATGTGATAATATTTATTGTATCATGTGATAATATTTATTGAATACTGTGATTAAATATTTATTGTATAATGTGATATTTATTGTATAATAATGTGATAATATTTATTGTATAATAATGTGATAATATTTATTGTATAATAATGTGATAATATTTATTGTATAATAATGTGATAATATTTATTGTATAATGTGATAATATTTATTGTATAATGTGATAATATTTATTGTATAATAATGTGATAATATTTATTGTATATAATGTGATAATATTTATTGATAATAATGTGATAATATTTATTGTATAATAATGTGATAATATTTATTGTATAATGTGATAATATTTATTGTATAATGTGATAATATTTATTGTATAATAATGGTGATAATATTTATTGTATAATAATGTGATAATATTTATTGTATAATAATGTGATAATATTTATTGTATAATAATGTGATAATATTTATTGTATAATAATGTGATAATATTTATGTATAATAATGTGATAATATTTATTGTATAATAATGTGATAATATTTATTGTATAATAATGTGATAATATTTATTGTATAATAATGTGATAATATTTATTGCATGTTGCACAATGTCTGCCTTAAATGCAAAATGCTATTAAGCGCATCTTAAATAGTGAAGCAATCGATAAATAAATGATAGCTATGCCTGCTTTCCCTTTACACTCCAATATACTGTATCTAGGTAACGGTGAGCTGCACCTCCGGGCCGTCTGTAAGCCTCCTACACGTATGTTAGAATCCCTTCTGCGGTCCTTTGACGTGCTGGCAATGCTGCTGTTTTATCTGAGCTGTGGAAGTGTGAGGAGGCCCGTGTGTGTGCAGGAGAATCTGCTCTCTGCTCCCTGCCTGCAAGCTATCTCACTTTGTGCCTGCGCTGTGACTCCCACTTGCAGTACGGCGTAGGAATGAGTCAGAACGCACGCACTCTCCGTCCTCCACCCCCACGGGTGGGAAAGGGGCAGACGAGAACACTGCGCTCTTGTCACCAACTTTTCTCGCTGCGCTAGGCGTCCCGGCCGTGCCGGTTACATCTTCTCACAGTGCCTGGTTATTCTGAAGCCTCGGTGTGCTACATTGGGAAGCAATGCTAAGCTTGGCCAGCGCACACGCTTCCCAACAGTCTACAACAGCTCCGTCAGACTCAGACTGGGTTGGGGGCCGAGTCTTAAATCCGACTGCAAGACCCGGGCCGCATTATCAGAGGGGCGGAAAGGAAAAAAGAAAGTAACGCACTGACTCGCATAGACATAATAACCTCTCGCTCTCTTCTCCATGCCGTCTCTCTCTCCCCCCTCACTCCCACCTCTCCCCTCCATCCTGTCTCTCCCTTCCCCTCGCCACCACCTCTCCCCCCTCACTCCCACCTCTCTCCCCTCACACCCACCTCTCTTTCCCTCTCTCCCCCATCCTGTCTCTCTCCCCACCTCTCCCCCCTCACTTTCTCTCTTTCCTCCATCCCGACTCTCTCCACCTTGCCCCCACCTTTCTCTCCCCCTCGCCCCATCTCTCCCCCCTCACACCCACCTCTCTTTCCCTCTCTCCCCCATTCTGTCTCTCTCCCCCACTTCTCCCCCCTCACACCCAGATCTCTCTCCCTCTCACTCCACCTTCTCTCTCCTCCATCCCGTCTCTCTCCCCCCTCACAACCACCTCTCTCCCCCCTCACTCCACCTTCTCTCCTCCCTCCTCTTTCTCTCCTCCATCCCGTCTCTCTCCCCCTCACCCCCCTCCCTCCCACCTCTCCCCCCTCCCACCCTCTTTCCCTCTCTCCTCCCACCCTCTTTCCCTCTCTCCTCCATCCCGTCTCTCTCGCCCCCTCACCCACTACCTCTCCCCCCCCATCACTCCCACCTATCTCCCCCTCCTTCACTCCCACCTCTTTCCCTCTCTCCTCCATCCCATCTCTCTCTCTCCCCCCCTCACTCGCACCTCTTTCCCTCTCTCCTCTGATCCATCTCTCTCCCCCTCACCCCCACCTCTCCTCCCTCACTCCAAAACTCTCCCCCCCTAATTCCCAACTCTCTTTCCCTCTCTCCTCCATCCCGTCTCTCTCTTCCCCCAGATCCCCACCTCTCTCCCACCCTCACTCCCACCTCTATCCCTCTCTGCTCCATCCAGTCTCTCTCTCCCCCTCACCCCCACCTCCCCCCTTCACTCCCACCACTCTCCCCCCTAATTCCCACCACTCTCCCCCCTAATTCCCACCACTCTCTCCCCCACCTCTTTCCCTTCACTCCCCCTCTCTTTCCCCCTCGTCCATCCCTTCTCTCACTTCCCCCTCGCCCCCACCTCTCTCTCCCCTTCACTCCCACCTCTCTCCCCCCAAACTCCCACCACTCTCTCCCCCCCTAATTCCCACCTCTCACCCCCCCCTCCTCACTCCCACTTGTGGAGACTTGGGTGAGTGAGAGAAACCTGGGGGGGAATGAGAGAAACTTGGGGGAGGGGGAGTGAGATATTTGAGGGGAGGGGGAATGAGAGACTTGGGGAAGGGGGAGTGAGAGAGACTTGGGGAGAGGGGGAGTGAGAGATTTGGGGAGAGGGGGAGTGAGAGATTTGGGGGAGGGGGAGTGAGATACTTGGAGAGGGAGAGACTTGGGGGAGGGGGAGTGAGAGAGACTTGGGGAGAGGGGGAGTGAGAGATTTGGGGAGAGGGGGAGTGAGATTTGGGGGAGGGAGTGAGATACTTGGGGAGGGAGAGTGATAGACTTGGGGGAGGGGAAGTGAGAGAGACTTGGGGAGAGGGGGAGTGAGAGATTTGGGGGAGGGGGAGTGAGATACTTGGAGAGGGAGAGACTTGGGGGAGGGGGAGTGAGAGAGACTTGGGGAGAGGGGGAGTGAGAGATTTGGGGAGAGGGGGAGTGAGATTTGGGGGAGGGAGTGAGATACTTGGGGAGGGAGAGTGATAGACTTGGGGGAGGGGAAGTGAGAGAGACTTGGGGAGAGGGGGAGTGAGAGATTTGGGGGAGGGGGAGTGAGCACAAAAAAAATACTCTGTAAAAAGCAGTATTTTACCATTCATTCTGCGTTTGTTAGTGCGCGCTAGGAATTCATGTCTGGCTAACGGATGTTGTGGTGATTAGCATTGAGTGATGAAGAGCCTTTAAGATAATTGGCAACGTGGACGTTTTTGAAGAACCCCGAAATAATTACCTAGGATCTCAACGTCTGTCCCCATGTGTAACCCACGGTATGTCACAGTGAACTATAGCAAAAGTGTTTTGTAGAAGGAAAACATTTTGGACCAATTAATTTTAGCTGTACCTTTTATTTCATCCATGTGCATTTACAATGCTGTGAATACTAAGGCCCATACATTTACTAAGCAGTCCTCTGTCATATGACACTTTCTGGCCCTGTCCATTGATTTGAATTGGCTTTACAGCTGCAGACCAAGCAATATCCTACATGTGTGTTTTGTAATAAATTAGTTCTGTCCTATGAGAAAATACCTGTAGCATTTTTTTATTTTTATTTTAAACATTGCTGAATGACATTTTAAATGTATTATAATGTTACAAGCATTTTTTGTTTCTATCGCAATCATTTACAAAGTCACATCCCCTTCCTCTTCTGAAACAGGCTCTGGCACACCTCTGTTTGTGCCCTGCCCTCTCTTTAGCAGATCATGTGACTGCCTGGTCACATGATCTTCCCCACAGAACTTTGCATCTTTGGTCCTCTTCTGCTGCACTGACAGCCATTTAGTGAACCCCCCGAGCCGAATCTTAGCTAATTACTGATCATTGTGTGGATTGTATGGATGCGCATATTAAAGGGAGGCCACAAATGGCCGCTTGGACTTCTGCTTCAATGACACTGGAAGGTGTCTTACGGCAGAAGACTGCTTAGCAGACGTGTCCCTCCCTTTGTGTATTTCCACTGCCTTCATTTGTCTCCCACTACAGTAATTAAACCTTTTGTGTGTTTTTCTTGTGCTCCCAAGTGGTGGTGTCTTCTATATGACGGCTCACTTTTCAGAGCAGCGGTTCCCACGTGGATGCTTTGCGCAGCCAGGAATCTAGTCTATAATTTCAGATGTAGGTGTGATAAATAAGTGTTATGACACAAACTGTGGATTACATATCATAGTGCAGTCTGTGTGTGATTAGGGTGACTTTAGCTCTCACTACACGCCCTTTACACAAGAAAGTGTATTGTATCTAAAATGTGACAGTTCTACTGAAAGGCCCGTATAGAAATACAAGCAACAATATATCTAAATAAATAAACCCTGGAACATTCCACAGTGGAATATTATAGGAAAGTGTCGCCGTGGGGAAGGTGAGTCTGTGACCAGCACGGAAACTGGAAGGGAACGACAAAAAAACAAAACGAACGTGGGATGGCATAATTTAGGTGGGTTCCACGTGAAACACCTCCACGGGTGTCCCCTGCGGCACTGAGTGGGTTAAACCAGGGGCTCTCAACTCCAGTCCTCCAGCCTCACCAACCAGTCAGGTTTCCAGGATATCCCCGCTTCAGCGCAGGTGGCTCAGTCAACTGAGCCACTGATTGAGCCACCTGTGCTGAAGCTGGGCTATCCTGAAAACCGGACCTGTTGGTGGGGCTGGAGGACTGGAGTTGAGAAAGCCCCTGGATTAAACAATGCTGCTTTAACCCTTTGATTGCCATGGAGCCTCCGGCACCTCGCGATCAAATGAGCTCGGCGTCACTGATGATCCCAAAACGGCCGTGTCATGGGACACTCAAAGGGTTAAAGACGACTCAGAAGCCGGTCACAGTTGAGCCTTCAGACCAAAGAGGGTGAATAGCTGTTCTGTCTACACTAGAGTTGGCGAACGCCACTCCTCCAGGGCCCCCAACAGGTCAGTCTTCCACTGATTGAGCCGCCTGTGCTGAAGCAGGGAATATCCTGAAAACCTAACCCGAGGACTGGAGTTGTCCAGCCCTTTTGGAAGGAGTCACGCAGAGCAGAGTCCCAGATGGAGCGTGTCCTTATGGAGCAGGGTGTGACCGTTCCCTCCTGCCCCCCCCCCCTTCTGCATATTTGTGCTGATAAAGGTGACAATTATTCCTAAATATGTTTCTTCTCCGCTGCGTTCCCTTCCCCCGCACCACTTCTGCATCACTTGTTTCTGGGCAACCGCAATAATCTTTGTGATTTTTTTTTTGACAAGCTCGAGAATGAAAAGGCACTAACCTAAGAATTAAAAGAAAAGAAGGAAAATACAGTGAAAGAATTGCATTCGCTCAATCTGCTGACAGGCGTTGGAGCGATAAAGCCGGGGAGAATTCCCCCACCCAATCACAGGGTATTATTCTTCCTATCTGCCCCAGCACCAGCTTCTCTCCCCCCTCACAAGCTGGCACTGAATCACTTTATTTCCCCATTTCCCTGTCATGTTTTAATTCTCTGGCCTTGTCGTTTATTTGCTAATTCCTCGGAGAAGTAATTTGTTTCAAAAAATACAAATAATAAAAAGATGCAAATCCTACTAGATACAGATATTATTCCTTTATACAATCCTTTATAAACTGGCACAAGCGCATGAAATAAAATAGCACCCCCAAACACGAAGAGAGATATCCGCCTGCTATTTGGAGCTGAAATCTCCCACCTAGGCTAATGTATTATTATTTGTACACGAGTTAAACACAGCACCAAAAAATGCACCACTTTTAATTACAATTGAAAGTGTGCTCAACCCTAATTAATTTGCTAACACATACATTTACTAAGTACAGAGACGGATATCTCGCATGCTTATACCCACACATAAAACACACTTACCAAAACACGGGTATATATATAGATGCACTCAGATACACTGAAGCACAATGAATGCCAGCAAGTAGCCGGTAAGCAAATCAATTCTGTATTCTACCCCAGCTCTTTCATTGGTTCTGGTTCCAGCTTTTTGTGCGAGTGTTACTGTATACATTCTGCAGAACAGAGACATAGCCAGAAGTTACACACTAACTCAGGGGTGAGCAACTCCACTCCTCGGGGGCTACCAGGTTAGGTTTTCAGGATATCCCTGCTTCAGCACAGGGGGCTCAATCAGTGACTCAGAGATACTGATTGAGCCCCCTGTGCTGAAGCAGGGATATCCTGAAAACCTGACCTCTTGGTAGCCTTGGAGGACTGGAGTTGCTCACTGCTGGACTAACCGCATCAGCGCGGTCTTTGCGGGCTGTAGGAGTAGCGAGACACCGCGATGCCTGCAGCATCCCTGGGCAAGACACAGAGTAGTGCAGGAGAAGCGGAGATCCCGCTATGCCTCCAGCCTCATTAACCCATGATGCATTAAGGCATTTCATTTCCCATTTAGCAGCCTTTAAAGTATTGTTTACTGTTGGGCTTAAAGAAATATAAATTTTTAAACGAATGTACTAAAATACATGGTCTTTCTTTGTACTGGTTCAATAATGCATGAAAAAGGATTGAAAGCAGGCTGCCAAGTTTATACATAAATTCATGGTGTAGCGGTGCCCCTGTGTGAGGAACGGGTACATACAGTACTCACCAGGAACACACAAATTACAATGAAAATGTGTGTGTGTGTGTGTGTGTGTGTGTATATAGTGTGAGGGAGTGAAGGGTTAACTTCCTCACGGTGTGCCAGCAGACCAAAGTCCGTGGCTCCAGATCCTGTAGAGGCAGAGGCAGGGCCACGCTTCTCAACCCTCCCCCCCCCCCCACCCTCTGTCTCTTACTCTTCCCCCCTCTCTTCCTCACTCACTCTCCCCCCTCCCTCTCTTATACCACCCTCTCTCTCACCCCCCCACTACTACCCACAGATACCATTACCACTATTACCCCAGATACAATTACCACCACTTCCCCCAGATACAATTACCACTATTACCCCCCCCAGATACAATTACCACTATTACCCCCCCAGATACAATTACCACTATTACCCCCCCAGATACAATTACCACTATTAACCCCCAGATACAATTACCACCACTACCCCCCCAGATACAATTACCACTACTACCCACAGATACCATTACCACTATTACCCCAGATACAATTACCACTACTACCCCCAGATACAATTACCACTATTACCCCCAGATACAATTACCACCACTACTTCCCCCAGATACAATTACCACTACTACCCCCCCCAGATACAATTACCACTACTTCCCCCAGATACAATTACCACTATTACCCCCAGATACAATTACCACTATTACCCCCCCCCAGATACAATTACCACTACTACCCCCAGATACAATGACCACTATTACCCCCCAGATACAATTACCACTATTACCCCCCAGGTACAATTACCCCTACTTCCCCCAGATACAATTACCACTATTACCCCCCCAGATACAATTACCACTATTACCCCCCCAGATACAATTACCACCACTACTTCCCACAAATACAATTACCACCACCCCCCCTCACAAGTACACTTACTACCACCCCCCAATACAATTACCACATACCTCTGGTAGCCCCCGCCAGACCCTGGCTCTCCCCGGCTGCTGTAGAAAACAAGAAAATGGGAAAAAATAATATATAGAGACAGCCTGGTGCACAGGGAAAAAACAATATAGTGAAAGAAAGTGACAGAGGTCACTAAAGTCCCTTATTGGTTGCACTCACGGCAAGAACAAGTTGCAAAACTACAAGATACAAATATCCTCAGTATGGACTCAAAGTCCCAGGTGAAATGAAATAATAACTAGAAGATACAATATCCACAGATAGACAAATGTCTAAAAGAGAAAACAAATAAACATAATCCATAAAGGACCATATGTCCACAGAAAATGTCTAATGGCCTAAGGTATAACAATGGCATTCACTATTAAAATCCAAAAAATGAAAAACTTTAATACACCATTTATAACACCGAAAAGCAAGTGACATAAAATAGAGCAAATTGTGATGTTAAAATACCCCTGTAGGGGAGCGGGTGGGAAGGGGGTAGCAACCAATAAAGTAAGGAATACCAGATCAGTAGTAATGAGTATTTATTTATTTATTTATAAAATATTTTACCAGGAAGTAATACATTGAGAGTTACCTCTCGTTTTCAAGTATGTCCTGGGCACAGAGTAAAACAAATAATACATGGTTACAAGTACAGTTACATAAATGAACAGGGTATACATTATATACAAGACATTGCGTGCACAGTTAAAGAAAATATATATTATGGGCGTATGAAACAGTTACAGACCAGATTAAAGTGTGAGACAGCCTTAGATTTGAAAGAACTTAAACTGGTGCTGGATGTGAGAGTCTCTGGTAGGTTGTGCCAGTTTTGGGGTGCACGGTAGGAGAAAGAGGAACGTCCGGATACTTTGTTGAGCCTTGGGACCATGAACAGTCTTTTGTCTTTTGAGTATTGTACATATATCTCGTGGTATCCCTAGTGTTGCTACCAAAGCCGTGCAAGCTCTGTGGGTAGGTCAGGGAAAACACTTAAACCATAGGGAGCCTAAGTACATGGGTATAAGGCCATCAGTTCATAAGATACCAAATGTATCTATATGTATGTATGGTGGTGCGCCTTAGGGAGGTACATATAAATATAAACTCCAGTCAAAAAGCTCCTTATATACCCACGGTTATAAATACATAAGCAGTAAGCAAACGAAGGGGATACGACCGTGCTCCTAACGTTGCTGTGTGTGCCCCGACCAAGAATAGCTCCCAACAGATGCTGCTCCACTCCACGAGTGCTCCCGCTCTCAGACGCCCACAAGTGACGTCACACCCCGACGCGCGTTTCGTGTGATGCTTCACACTTCATCAAGGGGGGGAGGAGCTAGTACTGTGAATGACTCGTTCACAGTTATACCCGAGGCCAGAGAGGAGGCTGGGCTAGACTGCCCAGTGGATGTGCACGCTACTGCTGTGAATTTATCTGCCAGCCAGCGTGCGAAGCGAAAGTAAACAATTAAATAAATAAGTAGATGGATAAGAGGTGCATGAAAACATGTGTATTACCCTGTCAGTGTACATACTTAGCGCAGCAGAATAACGGATGCGTGTGCCTATACTGTTATATGTGTACACATGCACAGATGGCAGCATGTCACTAGTAGTCATTTTTAAAGGCAATCACACACGCACAAGTGCTTTACATGTACACACTGTGTGTATGTATGCATGCTCAAAGGGAAACAAGTATATACAGAGAGTGTCACTCCTAACACTCACCAAAGCATATTTAGTTATTAGATCTTGAGCCATGGGTTGCAAATCGTGGTCATAAAGGATATCGTAAGGTGCGGTGTAGGGTTGTACTACACTATATGACCCGCCCCGAAGGACAAAACGGGTCTTCTGAAATTAATGCTGTATTCCAATGGATCCCTTGTGGTGTAGGAATGTGCTGACCTAGACGACCCGCTCCGAAGGACAAAACGGGTCTCTAAAGTTAAGCTATATCCCTGGATCCCACTAATCAGATTAGAACCCATATCGCGAAGCAGCCCAATGGGACACTATGGTGAGTCTAGATGAATGAAGTATAAATAAAACCTTCATTCAAACCATTAGGTGCAAGTGTTCCTAAGGTTTGAGTCCATCTACACTCCCTCTGTACTAACTTGCAATCCCAGTCACCCCGTCTCGGGCCCCACGGGACATGTTCTATGCCTTTGAAGCTAAGGACATGTGTGTTACCCCCATGTTCATTATTCACATGTCTGGTAACAGGTGTGTCGCGATGGTTGCGTATTGAACCCAGATGTTCAAGAACCCTAACTTTCAGGGGTCTATGGGTTTTGCCAATATATTGTTTTTTACACATACATGTGATTTGGTAAATTACACCCGTTGTCAGGCAGTTAACAAATGCTTTGATCTCAAAGGGGGATGTCCCATTCATACCCGAAAATTCTTTAGTGACTGTCATTGATGCACATGCCTTACATCGGCCGCAGGTGTAGCACCCTTTTGGTTTAGGGCCCAACCATGTACGTTTACTATTTTCCATAAAGTGACTTTGAACCAGACGGTCCCTCAGATTACGAGGTCATCTACTCATCATATTAGGTGAGGACTTCAAAACTTTATCTAGATCACTGTCTTGGGTTGGAATGTGCCAGTGTTTTTGAAGACTCTGGCGTACGCATCCCCACTGTTCATTAAAAGTACTAATGAATTTGATGGTTTTCTCTACAGGGATATCAGTCTCTTGTTTTTGTGTGAGAAGATGAGGTCTGCATGTATGGAGAGCATTTTGATAGGCTCGTTTCACTGTACCTCTACTGTGTCCTCGTGCCAGAAAACGAGTCGTCATATCTGCTGATTGTGACTTAAACTCATGAATGCTCGAACAATTTCGTCGTAACCGCAGAAATTGGCCTGTAGCTATATTGTTGATCATATGTAGCGGATGGTGGCTAGTAGCCATAAGTAGACTATTCGTCGAAGTTGGTTTTCGAAAGATGGTACTTTCCAGTCGCCCATCATCCCTTTTGATTATTGTTAAGTCAAGAAAGTCAGTTTTCTGGTTGTCACAATAGTACGTGAGTATCAAGTTGATATCGTTAGTGTTTAGCCTATCAATAAAATCTTTTAACTGGTTTTCTGTCCCATTCCATAGTAGCAAGATGTCATCTATAACGCCCAAAGTAGGATCTTATCTGTAAATGCCTCATTATCTTCCATGAACACCACTGCTTTCTCCCACCAGCCCAGATATAAATTGGCATAGGTGGGAGTGCAAGTGGTGCCCATGGCCGGACCCTGTACAGTACCTAATGGTAAATTTGTTGTTAAAGGGGAAAAAGTTCTTAGTGAGTACGAAATCTAAAAGTTGGATCACAAAGGCATTATGGGTGTGAAAATGAGTGTCCCGAGCCCGTAGGAAGTGTGAGACCGCATGAAGGCCCACCTGCTGTAAAATGCTTGTGTACCTACAGGGGTATTTTAACATCACAATTTGCTTTATTTTATGTCAATGTTAATCTGTGGTGAATAAAAACTGTATCCCGGAGTCTAGGGCAGCTTCTCCAATAATCTATTGCATCAACGAGGATTTTCTACAATAACAAAAAAGAGAAGCGCACGCTCCATAGCATAATACTGTTATAAAATGTAATAAGAAACAGCAGACAAATGCTCACTTACAACAAGTAAGATAAAAACTCACAAGGGCTAAGTGTGTCAGAGGGGTTTCAGGGATCCAGCTAATCCAGGACAGTAGAGGTTGAAGAAATCCAAAATCAAACCTCTCAGACAGGTGATTGCCAGGCGTGGTTTGGTAAACAGACAAGTCCGGTTTACCAGTCAAAGGCAGCCTCCGAAGTACCAACGATTCGTCAATGACGTCCCACTGCGATAGGCACCCTCAATGGGAGAAGCGAAAGCCTGTTTCACTCAGAGCCTAACTATATGATGCCGGACCGCCTGTCTCCTCACACAGAGGAATGTAAAAGTCCCGCTAGCTAGAGAACGCTGCAAGTCCAGTATGAAAATCCCTGCTGACACGCAAAACCATGTGACCCAACGCGTTTCGTAACGCTGAACGTAACTTCATCGGGAGGTATGTGAAGAGCTAGTGGCAACAGAGTATTTATACATATAGGTAATTAAGCAACAAATTACATGATAATTACAATTAAGATACAACAAACTAAAAACAATAATATAATAATCTTGTAACAACAATAAACAATGAACTAAAAAACTGAAAAAAGCAAGAAACAGGGAGAAAGCCCCAAAACACATTTAAGAATATAAAAAGATAAGAGAACCAAATGGACGTAAACTAAAAATAAATTAAAAATGATTGAATATTTTACCAGCTAAATGAAAAGAATAAAGGAGGGAAAGGGATGCAATACAATTTTATACACTGACAATACTATCAATGCATTAATTTAAGCCATCTGGTGCCAAACTATTTAATTTAAAAATCCACTATGTCTCTTTGCGACAGATAGATAGATCTACATCTATCGCTATAGTAGGGATGATGGTATAAATTCTAATCCCGTAACCGATAAGCCATCTGTATGTTGGTTGTGGCCGAGAGAAATGTGTTTCAGCACACTATGCGAAGTAACGCCATTTATATATTTATAAAAATGTTTTACCAGGAAGTAATACATTGAGAGTTACCTCTCGTTTTCTAGTATGTCCTGGGCACAGAGATATAACAATACATGTTACATTAAAAGAACAGGGGTTATACAGAAAAGTCACAGACATTTTATGGACAGTTAGAGTGGGACGTGCCCCCCCCCCCCCGCCGGGAGTGTGTGCACTGGGACCGCAGCCTTAATTCTAGATTTCTCCAACAGAGCATCCCTTGCCAGAGCACAAGGCCTCTGAAAGGCTTCTTCAATCTTGGCTGGATGATGGTCCTTAGCCCAAAAAGTTGCCCTCATGAGCTCAGCCTGTGCAAGAAAATTAACATCGGTAGAGCAGTTCAGACTGAATCGATTAAATGGAATATTGTTCAACCATCTTTTTCGGTGACTACTAGTAGCTTGCAGATATCCATTGGTAGCCACTGATTTAACATAAATGCTAGTTTTAATGGTCAAATTACTATTGACTGACAAAGTCTGATCCAGAAAAACAATTTGGTTCATATCAACAGTATGTGTAAAAATCAAACCTACCTGATTACAATTAAAATGTAAAAACAAATCTGTAATATCACAAAATCATTATCCCAAATTATCAGAATATCATCTATGAAATGGCCATAGCTGCTCCTAAAGGATTGTTGGTCCAGACAGATCGGTCCTCCCAACGACCCATAAACAAATTGGCATAACTTGGGGTGAACCTGGTCCCCATGGCCATATCACAGATCTGCAGGTAGAACTGTTGTTCAAATGGAAAATAATTGTGCTGTAACATAAATTCCATACTTAATAACAAAAAGTATTTCTGTGCCACAGACATATACAGAGTGGAATCCAAATAATGCTTAATAGCTAACAATCCCTTTGTATGCTCTTATGTACGTGTACAATGATTGAACATCGTAAGTGGTCAACCGATGTGAATCCTGCCACTTAATCGCAGAGACGGAATTGATGACGTGCAAGGTGTCCCTACTATGGGATCTTAAGGTGACAACATATTTCTGTAAGTAGAAGCTAACATACTGGGACAAATTGGGCGCCATCAACCCCACCACAGAAACGATAGGTGTACTAGGATTGTTCACAAAACATGCATGTACCTTATGTAAATGGTAAAATATAGGTACTCTAGGATGCGGTATATTGAGAAATCTATACTCCACCTTAGTAATAATACCTTCTTATTGGCCTCGTTTAAAACAACATTAAATGTATTTTGGTAATCTCTAGTTGAATCCCCATTTAAATTAATATATGATACCTGATCTCCAAGTAATCTACGGTCTTTTCTGCCATATATACATCTATCTTGGATGACCATTTATCCCCCTCCCCCTTATCCACCGGTTGGAAAATTAGTTCATCCAAATTCTGAATTTCTTTAAGAGGCCATTTTTCTCCTTTTGTCAAATTAGGTCCAGAATGATTGTCATTCTTGCAAAGTGACTGAAAATCATTAAAAACAAAGAGTAGAAAATGTGTAAATAAAATTGCCTTTTGACTGGTAGGGAGAAAAGAGCAACTTGGGATTAAAAGGGGTGTCTAAAAGGGGAGTCTAAAAGGGAGTGAACAATAGAGCGCTCATCAGTAGTGCCATGATTAGCAAGATTGTCAGGTCTCCAGTTCAGTTACATTATTATATTGTAATTAGGTTTGATTAGAAATATGAGAACAGATGCCACACATATGAATGATTCTGATTGGCAAAGATTCCTCTTTAGAACAGGCTATGCTGCATGCAAGTTCTTATTCTGACAGTAGAGATTCTTCTGTAGAAAAGGTTACAAGTGAGGTATTTGAAAGCTGCAGTTCAAGCTGTTGTTTAAAAAAATAATAATTCAATATGTGGATCAATACAATCTGCACACTGACAAGTGATTAGCTAAATTGCTGTTCTCCTGTAATCGATCACTGAAATTTGGCTGGGGGTTCACTAAATGCATCTTGGGTAATCTTTTTCTTCACTGACAGCCAAAGTTCTGTGAGGAAGATCATGTGACCAGGGAGGCACTAGATTCAATTGGTTCACTGCTAGAGAGGGCAGGGCTCAAAAAGGTGATACTGTTTCAGAAGGGGAAGGGGATGTGACTTTGTAAATGGTTGCTATAGGAACAAAAATGCCTGTTACATTACAATACACTAAAAATGTCTTTAACGTTTGAATTTTTTTAAATGCTACAAGTATTTTCTCATAATACAGAACTGATTTATTTAAAAAAAAACTACACATGTAGGATATTGCTTGAACGGCAGCTTTAAGTAAAAGAGGTGTGTTTATACTTATAATGAGTGGGATTGCAGCTGCGTTGGGTTGTATGGGGAAGGGGCCTTGTGAGGGACATTTGAGTTGCCATCGACAGCCGTTGGTAAAGCTGATGCAAACATTTCTGTAATGTAAGTTGATTTTCCTTGTATGCCGGATGGGAAGGTAAGGACATCGGTGTTAAGCTGGAAGAACACATGTAAATACCTTATTTGCTTATAGTGTTGGTAGAAGGAAGGACTGACTAAGGGATAGTCTCTGGATAAATACTGGAAGATTTAGCCAGTGAAGGAGAGACGGGGTTAACAATGAGAGAGAAGATACGCCACCAAGATCAGACAGAAGGATAACACCAGGAAAAAGAATGATTGAGCAACCATCTTTGTAAATATGATAACTTACTTGATGACACGCTATGATGTAGTGAAGATACCCCAGCGCGTTTCGCACATACACCGTGATTCATCAGGCAAGCGTTACAACGATGGGCTCACTGATTTATAACCACAAACAGTACTAAATCAATTAATCAGTTAATCAGAGCCTAATGAAGTACATACATCAAATAACATGTTCATAATACAAATCAACAGCATTGAATCGATTCCTCAACAGGAGAGCATGATTCTCACAGGATTAATAAGTGCAAATGTGCAAAATGTGATGAAAATCTGATTCTAAATTGATGGTGAATAAGTAATTTTATATATATCACTAGGAAACTAATAAGTACAAAGGTGCAAAATCTAACGAGGAACTAAAAATAAAATCATATTAAATTACATTTATGGCGAGTGAATAAATGTATTTATGCCAATACAGTTAACCTTCACACATTAATAATGAGAAGGTAATTCTAAGCAACCACTAATTGAAAAAAAAAAAGAGAAAAATTACAAAAGATAACTCGACATAATTTGCAACAGTGAATCTATATAATAAATAACACTGATGAAGTTAATTCTAAACCTAAATATTATGTGTCCACTAGAAGGGTGGTCTCCCAAAATGAAATCCATATTATAAAACATTAAAAACAAAAACATATACCAAAAGATAAATATTGGCTAAAACATATAATGAAAGAGAACACATTATATAAGTTGTGTGTACACAAACTCGCACTATCCATATACTAATGTGTAGATACTGTATTAAGATATAATTTTAATAAAAATGCGTATATCTACATATACATTTTAAGTTATGGTGGGTGAAAAAGGCAACAAGAAACCTCCAACGTTAGCATATAGCCAATAAAGAATATCACTTGTGAGCACATTCACATATCTCAGACAGGTCTGCAACCCTGCCTTTCACCATTTTCACCCAGCATACAGTGCTACCACTGCAGAAAAGGATTCTGGGAAATTACATGCAAATGAGCGCACAATTTGTCACCTTTTGCCTGGAATATCCATTCACATGGAGCCCATATAAGCAAATGCATCGCTGTTCACACAGCTTTTAAGCACCAATAATCCCATGCTGTGCTTAAAACGTGTGTGAACAGCGATGCATTTGCTCCTCTGCAATATTACAAAGATACGCCCTTTCCTCTGTTGCTCGATTGCTAAAACTCTGACTCAGGCCCTCATTCTCTCCCATTTTGATTACTTTAACCTCCTGCTGTTCGGCCTTCCTGCCTCTCACCTGTCTCCCCTACAATCTATCCTAAACGCTGCTGCCAGAATTACTCTACTCTTTCCCAAATCTGTCTCAGCGTGTCCCCTGCTGAAATAACTCTCCTAGCTTCCTATCAAATCCCGCATCTCGCACTCAATTCTCCTCCTCACTTTTAAAGCTTTACACTCTTCTGCCCCTCCTTACATCTCAGCCCTAATTTCTCGCTATGCACCATCCCGACTCTTGCGTTCTGCTCAAGGTCTATAGCCCTCTCCCGCCTTAAACCCTTCTCACTGACTGCCCCACACCTCTGGAATGCCCTTCCCCTCAATACCCGACTAGCACCCTGTAAGGAACGTGTGCAGAGGTACACAATGGAAACCGTTTAAAGTGAAACTACAATTAGGCTTTATTGCGCCTGTCCCTTTAACACAGGAACAATATTCAAAATAAGCCAAAGCAAAACCCACTCCGCTTTGGAGGATATCTACACATGTAGTCCTGCCCTCTCCAACTGGGTGGTTAGCTAAGCTATTTACCAGACAAAATATATATATAGATATATACAGATATATAACAGTCCCATAAGAAAGTCTTATCTGTTTCTTGTAGCTTTAGGGGAAGGTCTCTGCTCAACTGGGTACGCACCTTTGTGTGCTATAGCAATATCAGGATCCAGGTTTTAGAAATCTTGTCCCCTTTGTCTTGCTGTCAGCCTGCAGTCTCCTTGCAGCACAAGACATGTGTTTGTTCCCCAGGTCAGCCCAGTTGTGGACTAGGGAATCCTTGGTTTGTCCTTCTTGGGTCAGCTCCAATTGTGAACTCAGGAATCCTATTGCACAGAGCTCTGATTAGGCAGGTGGAGTTGGTTACTTGCTGGTGTGCAATTAACCAGGACACTGCTGGATTAGAGGCAAGTTTTTTTAACAGGGATAAGTCCCTGTTACACACCCTCTCTATCCACCTTTAAGACCCACTTGCTTAAAGAAGCATATGAGTAGCACAGTGATACATAATGCTTGGCCCCCTGCAGATGCACTTACCAGAATGTCCTCCTACTGTCTCTGTATGTTCTTCCTACCTACCAATTAGACTGTAAGCTCTTCGGAGCAGGGACTCCTCTTCCGAAATGTTACTTTATGTCTGAAGCACTTATTCCCATGATCTGTTATTTGTATTATTTGTTATTTATGATTGTCACGTGTATTACTACTGTGAAGCACTATGTACATTAATGGCCCTATATAAATAGAGACATACATACATACATACATACATACATACATACAATACATACATACATACATATATACATACATACATACATACATACAACCATCACACTCCATTGGAATAATAGATGTCTGAGAATTAGGCTGAAGTATATCTTTATAATTCTGCATTGTAACCCTACGATATATCAGAAGGGGTCCTCTCTCGTGTTTGCGAGCCCATTGATACGTTCTATCTACAACTCCCTTATCGTAGTGTTGTGTTCAAAATTTTCTTTCAAAAACTCAGCCCTAATTGAGCTCATTTAGATAACGCTGCATGATCTTGAAATAACAGGTCGTTATTTAAGTCTTGGTGTTAGTCCTACCAGACACTGAAATAGGACTTTAGCAGAACGGAGAGAAGGTGCGACAGCGAGGGGAGAGAGCTTTACAATGAAGCAGAAAGCAAGTTAAAGGTGCAGGGTAATGATGTGCCGGTGTAAACAGACACACTTGTAACCGTTGTTAAGCTCTTCAGTGGAAAGCTTGTAATTCCAAATGTTGGTCCAAGGGTTAGATCCTCAGACGGGCGTTAAATACTTAACAATATGTTAACTGAGGACAATGTATCGTTAAGTGCTACCAGGGATCTTCAAAACGCCGTAACGAAGTGTTGTGTTAAGTGCGGTTTTCCACGGTAACGAGCACTTGCGTTATTATAACGGACATTCATGCTAATGATATTGTTCCCTGTAACAGCGCCGATCCCCAGAGCTCCGTTACCGGAGGGATTTAACGTAACGTTAGCTAACTCAGAGCTAAAGGTGGCGTTACTCACACCCGGACCCTGATATAGGTCTGTTACAGGGTCAGGGTAAGGGTAAGAAGATCACAGCTAGGTCTGATTTAACTATCGCATTATTATTTTCCCGGTTCTTTTCCTCTCCTCTCTTTCTTTACTTTGATTAAACACCTATTCAGGGTCTGGATATATAATATAATATATTTAGCTTTGTGGATACTTGTTAAACCGAGGGAAACGAACGGACGTTACCTATTCACGTTAGTAGCCCAGATTTAACAGAACTTTGAGTATCTACCACCAAATGTCTGTGACGATACAACATCATTTTCACCCCTCCCCCCCCCCCGAATTGAGAAGAACTTTTCCAAGTGACTTGCATCCTGTTTGTGTGAGTGAATGCTTCTTCACCTGACGCCTCTGGTTTCTGCCTCACGTGTGCGTGTGTTCTGGCCGTGACGATGTTTTTGCGTGCAATGTTATGAGATCTCCATCAGATGACATCCCTAGAGGATAACTTAATAACGCGATGCTGCATAAGTCAGAAGCCAGCAGCTACGGGATGAGAAATGAGAAATGCCACTGCCTGGAGGATCAGTGCTGAGTATGAGATATATTCCATGGGGCTGTGAGGAGGAAAGGTAATTCATCTTGTATTCGGTCAGATCATGATTGCATGTCACATGCCAATAACCTGTGATGCGTCAGAGGATACTACAGGAATAGGGAATGAACTGCAGAAATAACATAGGGTCAGTGAGTCAACCGTTTCTTCCAAACCAAGGAATATAATCCACTGATGCATCCAAATATCTAGAGACCAGATGTTAATTCTGGAGAAAACTAGATCCTTTTTGCAGGTACTGATACTACTGAATGGATCAAGATTATCTTATCTCCCCCTCCCCCCCCTAAGGCTGAGTCCATAAACACTAAGCCCGCGCGGAGGCTGAGGGAAAGCGGGTGCTTTCTCTGGCCTTACTACGCACGCCGTCCGGGGGCGTGTATATGGGCGGGCCAGTGACGTCACGGAGCTGGTTTGCCCTCATTGGGCGAACCACTCACGTGACCGGCCCTCCGCTCTCCTCAGCGCTGAAACTTCAATTTTTCTGTCTGCTACGCCGCCGCACGCCTGCGGAAGCGTGCGCGAGCTCCTGCTAAAGCCGCTCTCACTGCGGCTACAGGGGCTCACTGACAAACGTGAGCGCGGCTCAGCGTGGGTCAGCAGCTAAGTGCTAACCATGCCCGCGGTCTAAGGGAGATCTGGTAGTCCTAGATAAAATCCGTGTGCCACCGGTGTGATGGTGCTCACCTGTAGGCTTACAGAAGGCTGGGCCTCCGCTGGTGGTGTTTGGGAGTATGAACAGGTCAGGCTTTTGAATGTTCTTTCTGTAGTGCAGGACCCTATTAGGACCTGGGGTAATCCCCACAGGCAATTCTCCTCATATAGACCACACGCCAGTGATTGTACAACTTGGATCTTTATTGCAGGTGTTCACAGCTCATCTCCCATGCAAGAGAGGTACAGATCACAGGCACTTCCCTAACCTGTACCTCGCCGCTCACATGCATCTTTCCTGGGTCAGAGCAGAGCTCGCAGGACCCTTCCCTGGAATCAGCCCAAGGAGCTTGTGGCCCCAAGAACCTATCCTCAGCTCCTTACCAGGACCTACAGTGTTGGGGCCACAGAAATTAGTAGCCAGGGGCACTGGGCTACAATTATCATAGACATTATTTGGACAGTACACAAGTTTGGACACTTTACAAGCCAGCTTTTAATATATTTGTTCAGTCTGAACTTTCAGGATCAGTCGAGTCAAACAGGTGGTTTCATCCCCCCCCCCCACCACCACCTTCCTTCCCCACTCTCGACTACCTTTGGGTTCCAGGTATAGACTTCTGTCCCGGGCTGTCCAGGAATGCTGGTGACGAAATTGCTACAGAAAGAAAGGAGACACCTACAGTCGTTCATCCTTTTGTATGACTTATTAGATAGTCTCTACCCAGAATCCTCCATGTTAATCATTATATGACCAAAGAATATGGTGAACGTGGCAGGTTGGGTGGTCAAGTGGGCGGCATGCAGATTCACGGTGTGCTGTGCTTTGCCATCATTATTGCCTAATGATTCTTGCAACAAAAGACAAAAATACCCAATGCTACATCCAATATGACAAAATATATAGTTAAATACTCCAAACAGTTGTTTGTCACTCATAAATAAGGGTCATAAGCTTTATAAGCCTGCAGCCACGTCACGGCATTACCACTTTACAGATCCTAACACTACTACTAGGGATTATGTTTGTTAATTGTCAACTGGTAACAGTTGTTTGGAGGTTAGTGACTCCTCCTCCTCCGCGGGTTTAAGCTCACCCCTCTCCGGTTTTTAAGCAGCAGGTTTTTTCATGCACCTTTGGAAGACTGGGCTATTGAGACATTTATCCCTCCGCTGCAGAGGTAAATGGGAAGTTTTACAGTTAGTGGTCGTGTTGTGGCTGCAGGCTTATAACGCCTTGCCCAAGGAGTTTAACTAAATGACCCGTATTCATGATAATACAAACAGTTAAGTATTTAACTATATATTTTATGTTACATTGGATGTAGCATTGGGTATTTTTGCGGGTATGCTAAGCCTACTGTATGTGCGTGTTTGTTTAGGGATCTTATTCTATCGTTGATTTGTTTCCTTGTCCCTGTTCCATAAGGTATGATTTGTCCCTTAATACTGCCTAAGAGGCTTTCCATAACGGTGATGGATTGGTTACACGTTCAGCGTTAAGTTTTATGTAAGCTTGACCAGGTATTTTGTAACAGTGTTTGGAAGTCACTTAGGTTGCACAGACAGGACGGCGCTCTCCAGTTTTGAGAACGCATGGAGGGAGGTGTAATCGTTATTTCAATCCATATTGGGGCGTGATCTGAGATTATTATATTTTCTATCCTGCTTCCTGTAATTATTGGGGTAGAGAGATGGGTGATTGTATATAATCAATTCTCATGAAGGTCGAGTGTACTTTAGTGTAAAGGGAGTAATCCCTGCCTAGTGCCCCGAGAATGTGCATTGGGTCCAATAGGTTTAGGATTTATTTTATGAATGGGCGGGACTGAGGGTTACCTCTGTGATGTACGCATTAGGAGTCACTGCTGTCTAGGGATAGATTATCAGTGGTGATGAAATCGGCCCCCAAGATGATTTGGGGGCCAGCCCATGGAACCAGCCGTAGGTACAGACAAAAAAAGTGAGATTAGGAGAATAGATATTCAGCAGAACCAATTTCTTTCCTTCAACAATGAACCCGATAACACGAAAGCTGCAATCTGGGTATATTCATGCATGTAGGATTTTATCATTGAGTTTCTATGGAATGTAATCGCTACCCCTCTTTTTTTCCCGTGTATGAAGCTGATAAACATTTATCCACACAAGGAGTGCGTCGTTTTTGGTGTTCATTGACAGTTAGGTGTGTTTCTTGTGTTCAAACGTTGTACTCACTTTTTCAATTTTCTTTGATTACACCACATTGCAGATAGTTCACATACAGTATTTGTACATGTTCCTTTCTTAACCGCCTCTCATTTCTACTAAAATATTACTAAAACAGACAATTTTGTACAATGTTCTGTGGTTTCTAGTATACTATTCCCACCAATGTGAAGTTACAGTGTGTATATATATATATATCTTTGCATAACTCAACACAAACATAGAAATAACAGGGAATGGGGGGATAATGGAGGGGGGGGAGGTACCTGGGTAGCTACCTTAGACTCTGTTCATTAAACTTTACTCTTATGGGGTGTTTCTTGTAACATTGCTATATGGCCACCCAGTGTTTTAAGGTGAGTAATACATTGTTTCCATTTAATTGGGGTATTAACACCTCCCACATTCCAGGAGAAAAATGTTACGTTGTTTTGAACAAGGGATCTCTTCCCGGGGTTGTGGAGATTTATTCCTGTATCAGTCACATGTGTCATATATCTTGGTGTCCCTGTAAGAAATCAAATAGTTATCTTTCTCAAGGTGCCCCTCCCAGCAGCAGGACCCCTGAGTGTAAGTCTGCACACTGTTGGCGGACACATTTACGCAATGGGTATCATTGTATTCTGCCATATATCTGGCTACCGGTACGTGAGTCAGGGCAAGAAATGCAACATGAATAGCTAAAGTAGCTATAAACAGCGAAATCACCATAACGTGTAAACCTTCAGAAATGCACCTCTCCTACGGGCGTGTCACACTGGAAATAACGTATTCCCAGGTTTTACCCTTAAATTCACCAGCCACGTGTTTTGATTCTTTAAGTTGCATTCATTTTTTTGTACATACTTCTTCACCTGAGCTGGGCGACTCCATCCAGAGGACTTCCTCTCCCTGGAGCCTTTTAAGTTTAGCTGGATACATCAAGGCAAATGCCGCTCCCTTTTGGAATAACTCATTGTGTACTTTTGTGTATTCTCTGTGCTTTGTTGATGTTTGCTGAGTATTCTTGGAACATCAGGAGCTGGCAGGCCAGGGATGTTCCGTCTCTTTTTTTCCTGTATGCCGCCAGGATTTTGACTTTGTCAGTGAAGTTTAGCAGTTTAATTATTACTGGTCTTGGGCATTGTTTAGCGGGTTTAGGGTCTCCCTTCTGGACCTAGATGATGGATTCTCTCTGCTGTCCAAGGTTGGGTGGAAGAGGTTTTAAGCAGTTGTCTGGGAGCCGCCTTGTTATGAGTTCCATTAGGTCTTTTCCTTTGACTGTTTCTGGTATGCCAATTATTCTTAAGTTGTTTCTTCGGCTTCTATTTTCCAAGTCCTCTAGTTTGTCAGTGAGACTATATGTGGATTTCTCAAGGTTTTTTTATTCTGGCTTGGAGTCTGGTTATGTCAGTTTCACAATGTGCGGTGCGATGGTCTACTTCCTCTATCCGTCATCACATTGGCGTTGAGTTCGACAAGAGCAGATTTGAGTGTACAGTTGAGATGGTTGAGGGTTTTTCATCTAGAAAGGGTTTGATCATTTTCACGAGTGCTTTGGCTGTATCCTCTGCTATGCTATTTGGAGGATCATTTTGAGATTGTGATGGCTGTTATCGTTCATTGTGGGATGAGGCACTTTCTTCTTATCCCCCTTCCCTCACTGACTTTTAGACCTTATTGTTGGGTCGAAGAACTTCTCCATTGAACCCACCCGACCAGTTCTGACTCGTTCGGGCTTCAGAGGTTTGTATATTGTTCCAGGGAATTGAGTATAGCTCATCTTTTTGGCTTCGGAAGTGTTTTGTTTAGGCTAGTGAATCATTGTTTGAGTTACATTCTCACATCAAAACAATGGGGATTTTGTGATGAATGGGAGATGTGAAATGAGAGAAAAATGACAATGCTACAATGCAATTAGCTTGTGATGGTAACATGCAGATGAGGAGCAGGATCTGCAGAACAGGGCTATCAGTCAGGGATTTGCGAGATGAGAAACAGACAATTTGATTTTCTTGAGAAGAAAGAAGGGGACAAATTGATAGTTCAGTAGTTCATCAAAGGTTAAAGGAGTCTGGCAGCTCTCCCAGATTATATATTTGCCTTTATTTAACTGCGCTTCCCATACATGCTGCAAAGTTGCAGGATGATGTGATCATGGTCTGTCTTTTATATGGTGGTATTTTTTGTTTTCCCCTCCTCTCCCAGGTCGGTCCTCCACCACTCACGTAGCCTGAGGTTTGGACCCTCACACCCCCCCCCCCCGACCTGTTGGTCGTATGGTTAATCAACGTCCAGTTCACTTCCGAATTTGTTTTAAGCCCCAGTGCTCTCTCCCCTCCTCCTGTGGGGGTTCCCCGGGCTCGTATGGCCTCTTAGCAGATTTTCCTTGTCTTCTGCGGGTCCCCTGTCTGCTCTCCTGGAGCTCTGCCACCCACCGCCAGAGCTGCACTGGTCTCTGTGCAGATTCTGTCCATGTGGTCTGCTTCCGCTGAACCCCGATCAACCCTCTCATCTTTTCACCTTGGCTATCCTAAGGTACCGCGAGCGGAAGGGAGGCAGTGGTCCGAGAGCATCACAAAAAGCTACAACCACGTGGCCATTCCCAAACCGTCAGCCACCAGAGTAAGAGCCTCTTGATTCCCCTAGCAGGGCCTCTTGGAGTTATGCATGAGTGGGGCGGGTGACACTCGGTTTGTTCCAATGTTTTCCCCAGGTATTCAAGTGGCCTCAGGCGGGACAGAGGACCGCCCCACACAGGAGCAGGCACCAGATGTCAGCAAGAGTCCACTATTTGGCCGTGGCAGTTGAAGGCGGGTGGGACAGGCGCAGGGGTATTAGCACACCGCTTTCCCTGGTGTTTTGTTTCTAGTTTTATGTTTATGTTTGGTATGTTTGTTGTGGGAAGCGGAGAGCGGAGGTTCGAGAACACTTTAGGCTGCTCCATGTCCCAGACTGGCCATGTGGCCATGTCAGTGAGTGAGTAGGAGGTCAGAGGTAGGCATGACCTCACGGTTCCCTTTGTTTCTCCAATGATGCTGTGCTTTGTTCACACGCTCTTGGGTGGTAATCCATCCAGATGGACTCAGAAGCTATAGGACTGCAGAGGGGAGGGGGGGCTATGATTTCAGTAGGGCCCCTGTCTCAATCATGTGGCCGTGCGAGATAGACCTCAAAATACAATATTGCACGGTTTAGCTGAAAGTTGTCCGATATGTTTAATTTGTGGATAAAATTGATCCTCGGGGAGCCAGCTTGTAGTTTCTGTATTTTGTGCTAGAGTGGTCATGCATTATGATGGTTTCAGATTAGTCACCCTGGATAACTTCTACTAATAACTGCTGTCTTGTTCATATAATTGAATATACTTTCCTTCAAAGAGATAGATATATATGTATATTTATTTATTTATAAAAATGTGTTACCAGGAAGTAATACATTGAGAGTTACCGCTCGTTTTCAAGTATGTCCTGGGCACAGAGTTATAAAAAATACATGGTTACAATAAAAGAACCGGGCTATACAGTCACTTTAGACATTTCATGGACTGATAAAGTTGGAAAATTGGGTACAGGGGATAAAGGGCTGGTGAGTTTCAGATTGAAATAGAGCAGCTTTAACATCAGCGAACGGCAACAAACGGCTCACGCCCTTTGGCTGCCCTTCGGCTGCGCCAAAGGCTGCACGCTGGGGTGGGTGAGATGTACACTGGGGTGGGTGAGGTTGAATCTGATGCATCTGTGAACAAAAAGATCTTTTCTTTGTGTCCCCTTGGCTCATTAACATTCCAGTGGGTGGGGTTGCCGATTCAACAAAGAACAAGCACGTGTTAACCCTTAGCACGCTGGTCCTGTGCAGAGGGGAGCAGTTCTTGGGGGGGGGGGTGCATCAGGCTGTGCGCCTTTGGGGCAACGTAGATGTACGCTGGGGTGGGTGAGGTTGAATCTGATGCATATGTGAAAAAAAAAAATCTTTTCTTTTCTATATGTAGCACCCAGCTATATTTCCCTAGTCTGGTATATAAATCCTGCTAATAGCAGGCAGTGCTAGGGTTAATAATGCACAAGCTGGTGAGATCACATCCCCTCATGTGTCCATATTATCGCAACTTACAGGCACATGTCTGGGCCTGTGAGCTGCTGGGAATAGCTTGGCCCCTCCTCCTGAATAAAGATGTGGGTTCCTCCAAATTTGGTGTTGTTCTGTTCTGCTCCTTAGGGAGTGGAGTTCTGCCTTAGGCTTCGTTCAGGGTGTCAGCTGCAGGACTCGGAGGGAGGGCGTGAGGGAGGCAGTGCTGCAGTTTGCTGGGCGATCTGTGTTTATCCCCCAGCAGACTTTTCAGCGTTGGGGAGGGGGCGGGGTTACACACGGCAGGGTAAGTATCCAAGTTGCAGTCATGAAATCATTCTGAAGAATGATTTCATTGGCTGCCTAGGTCCCTGTGACGCTGCTGCAGCTCCGAAAAACGAAATTTTCGTTTATTGAAACTGTAGTCAGCTTCAACTCCTGGCCTCGGAGACAGGGCGGTTGCTACCCTGACAACCAGTATTCAAATTGAATACTTTGTTTCTCACGGCAGCACGCACGGCAGCACGCCCTCCCTCCGAAGCCAGCACCCTAAACGAGGCCTTACCCCTTATAGGGTGAGGGGAGTACCAGTCTTCCTCAATGGGGGAAGGCCTACAGTTCCAGAGTGGGAGCTGATCTGACCAGGCTAGCTGAACACTGAAAACCCTCCTGGCCTTGTACAACAGACAGGGTGAGACTCCAGAGATGCGGGGGGCTACGGGCTAGAAACCAATAGGAGACCACTCTTGTGGGGGAGGGTGGTGTACCAGGCTCCCCTGTTCAATGCAAGGCTTGAGGTAGACTAGAGGCTAAAGCCTTACTCTGGCGTAAGGCCCTGTTCAATTGAAAGCCTGTCCTGATGATGGAAAGATGGTACTCCAACAAAGCATCATGTTTGAAACGTTCCTGGCGCCCTATCTATTTCTTTATTACTCCTACGCCCTGCCCTGACCCCACAAGGAAAAGAGACCCCGAGAAGATTAAGGTAAATCCTGCCGAGCTAACACTCTGTGAGCAGGTGTAAACCCGGTCAGGGAGAGTGTGAGCAGGTGTAAGCCCGGTCAGGGAGAGTGTGAGCAGGTGTAAACCCGGTCAGGGAGAGTGTGAGCAGGTGTAAACCCGGTCAGGGAGAGTGTGAGCAGGTGTAAACCCGGTCAGGGAGAGTGTGAGCAGGTGTAAACCCTGTCAGGGAGAGTGTGAGCAGGTGTAAACCCTGTCAGGGAGAGTGTGAGCAGGTCTAAGCCGTGTCAGGGAGAGTGTGAGCAGGTGTAAATCCGGTCAGGGAGAGTGTGAGCAGGTGTAATCCCGGTCAGGGAGAGTGTGAGCAGGTGTAATCCCGGTCAGGGAGAATGTGAGCAGGTGTAAGCCCGGTCAGGGAGAGTGTGAACAGGTGTAAACCCTGTCAGGGAGAGTGTGAGCAGGTGTAAGCCCGGTCAGGGAGAGTGTGAGCAGGTGTAAGCCCGGTCAGGGAGAGTGTGAGCAGGTGTAATCCCGGTCAGGGAGAGTGTGAGCAGGTGTAAGCCCGGTCAGGGAGAGTGTGAGCAGGTGTAAACCCTGTCAGGGAGAGTGTGAGCAGGTGTAAACCCTGTCAGGGAGAGTGTGAGCAGGTGTAAACCCGGTCAGGGAGAGTGTGAGCAGGTCTAATCCCGGTCAGGGAGAGTGTGAGCAGGTGTAAACCCTGTCAGGGAGAGTGTGAGCAGGTGTAAACCCTGTCAGGGAGAGTGTGAGCAGGTGTAAACCCGGTCAGGGAGAGTGTGAGCAGGTTTAAACCCGGTCAGGGAGAGTGTGAGCAGGTCTAATCCCGGTCAGGGAGAGTGTGAGCAGGTGTAAACCCGGTCAGGGAGAGTGTGAGCAGGTGTAAGCCCGGTCAGGGAGAGTGTGAGCAGGTGTAAACCCGGTCAGGGAGAGTGTGAGCAGGTGTAAACCCTGTCAGGGAGAGTGTGAGCAGGTCTAATCCCTGCTAGGAAGAGTGTGAGCAGGTCTAATCCCTGCTAGGAAGAGTGTGAGCAGGTGTAATCCCTGCTAGGAAGAGTGTGAGCAGGTGTAAACCCGGTCAGGGAGAGTGTGAGCAGGTCTAATCCCTGCTAGGAAGAGTGTGTAGAGATAGTAATGTCTATTACTATCAGAGGCTGTTATCACACCACCCAAATGATAAAACCCTGTGTACACCCTATCTCCTACCGCCGGGGGGGAAGGGGGTACAGGGGTGTTACATGTATTTGTATTTGCTGTACATAGCAACGAGGAGGGTTTTGTCACTTTTTTATTCACCATAACTTGTTTCGAGCCTGTGTAACCCCTTTTCCCCCACACTAAGGGAGATTTGGTTCTGGTTACCGGGTGTAGTGCTGCTCACCTGTTAGGCTCTCAGGATTCTGAACGTCTACCAATAAACAGGACATGTTTTCGGATCTGATTCTCATTATCTTCAGTGCAGCGCCTCCATCTATCAGGGCCCATCATGGATAGGTGCAGTACCTGCAGGAAACCTCTTTCCCTCCCCCTGATCTCCCCTCGGGCAGGAGTAAATATAACTGGTGGTCTTTATTCTGCATACATCAAACAGCATACATACATAGGTACAATCTTCTTGTCCCTGGAGCCAACCCCAGGAGCTTGAGGCCCTAGGAGTCCCCTCTTATCTCTCATACGCCCTGGTGAAGTATGGGGTTGGTGCTTCCACTCCCCTGTGGGATGGAAGGCCTGAAACCAGGTCCCTAACTCAGCATAGAACAACACACCCCACTCCCCCTGAGGGGAGGGGGAACAACAAGATCATTTAGGCTGCAGACCCTTTTTGTTACCAGGGGAAGGTCCCAGGTCTTAACCCCGGTTATGGGCAGTACCTAGGCACTGTTCCTCCTCAGCATAACCTCATAAAGAGCCAGTAGGCAGCCCTGCTCTTCTCTCGGAGAGGCATGCTCCATGAGCTTCTGCAGCTCACAAATCAGGTCATAGAAGGCCCGCACGTCCTTCTGGGTAGGCGCGGGTGGTGGCGGAAGTACTGGCTAGAGGTATGGGGTTTCACACCTTTAACAGCGGAACTTGACCTCCAGTTTTCCACCAAGTCACATAGGGCAGCGGTGCGCAAAGTGGGGAGCGCACCCCCAAGGGGGGGGCGCTAGATTTTCTGGGGGGGTCGCGGGTGTTACAGATACAGTTGAGCAGTCTTGGGTGGATAGTCATGTTGTAGTCCCCTTCATGAGGTTCCGGTCCCTTGAGACCCCAGGAGCCCCAGGTACCCTACACACAATCCTTCAGTTATGGCCCTGAAACGGTGGTTATCAAGCACTTCTCAGCCTGTAGTGAAAAAAATATAGAAAAAACACTGCGCACCTGATAGTGATGAATTAAATATATAAAAAAATAAATATATAAATGCACAACTTATGTTTAAAGTTAATTACATGAATATTATATCAAAGGAATCTTATGTAAAGTGACTGTGTACAGTGAACTTTAGTGATATAAACTATGTATAATCACAAGTGGTGAATTGCTGACAACAGGAGTAAATTGAACCTGTATGTTACTGACAGGAGAAGCTGCAGCTGGTAACATAGGATGGCTCAGCAACCAACAGCACTGGTACACAAAGAAAAAAGGGAACAGCGCAAAATCTCAGAGTAGTACAGTAAGTATACAAATGTATTGAAATATTCAGTCAGCAGGTGAGTACTGCACGTACATTAGGGTAAAGATAAAAGAGCACGATATGTTAGGGAGATGTTACCACAATGGCATCTACAGCAGAGTCCTGCACCGATCGTTCGATCCCACGGGCTGTACCGGGTGGTCCAAGATCCCCTCTCCACGAGCCGCCGACTCCTGCTGTGAATAGCCTCGGCCCTTGTCTTCTGGGCTTCCCGCGGTGTGAGCGCTATTGCGTGGTCCCTCCACACTGACGGCAAATGCCCATTACACATGCTAGAGCTTCGACAGCTGCCGATGACATCACAGGTTCTGTCGCCGGTAATTGCGACCCGCTGTATGAATAGTCAAACGTCCAGTAGAGCCGTACGCTCTGATTGCAGTAACAGTGTGTTCCTGGTATATCCAAATAAATGCAAAGCTTGCACTATATTGCTACAATTCCTACGCGTTTCGTAGTTAACACTACTTCTTCAGGGAATGGTCATTTCAAATTCAAAAGCAATTTATATACCCCGCGGAGTCTAGTGATTGGATCAGCAGAGGAAGGAGTGCCAACCCAATCACAGCAATGATTCCGCAGCTGATCTTAAATAACAGACACAAAATATATGTACCAAGTTTATACAATAATAATAAAATGCATATAACTATACCAACCTTTTTATCAACTATTCTAAAAAAGAAAATAACATAAAAAATATATATCAAATAAATGCGGTTAAAAAAATGCATACGAGTAATAAAATGCACAATGCTCTAGAATGAAAGAAAACATAGTTAGATACAATGTAACAAAAGTTAAATGCTTACAATTAATATCAACCTTTCATATTTGATTAACATTTTCAATTGATTTAGTCCCGCCTATTTTATTGATTTTCAGAAATTCCTCCTAAGCTCTTTAAAGGTTGATATTAGTTGTGGGATTCTGCTGTAGATGCAGGAGCATAGCTATAGCCCAGGCAGGCCGGGGCCCGTGCTCTTGGGGGGCCCGCTCAGGATCGCCGTCAGGGGAGAGAGCCGAGACATTTGGCCCAGCAGTCTAGCCAATGACCACAGAAGTCAGGGCCCTCTTCCTCCTCCGGGCCCCTTAACAGCAACTTGCTGTCTGGATCGGGAGCGGTGAGGGGGGGTGGGGGGTGGTTTGTTGCAGAGAGCAGGTAGCAGAGGCTGGGGGCGGAACTGAGGCAGAGGGAGCAGGCAGCAGAGGCTGGGGGCGGAACTGAGGCAGAGAGCAGGCAGCAGAGGCTGGGGGCGGAACTGAGGCAGAGAAAGAGCAGGCAGCAGAGGCTGGGGGCAGGACTGAGGCAGAGAGAGCAGGCAGCAGAGGCTGGGGGTGGAATGAGGCAGAGAGCAGGCAGTAGAGGCTGGGGGTGGGACTGAGGCAGAGAGAGCAGACAGCAGAGGTTGGGGGTGGAACTGAGGCAGAGAGCAGGCAGGAGAGGCTGGGGTGGAACTGAGGCAGAGAGAGCAGGCAGGAGAGGCTGGGGGCGGAACTGAGGCAGAGAGCAGGCAGCAGAGGTTGAGGGTGGAACTGAGGCAGAAAGCAGGCAGGAGAGGCTGGGGCGGGACTGAGGCAGAGAGAGCAGACAGCAGAGCTTGGGGGTGGAACTGAGGCAGAGAGAGCAGGCAGGAGAGGCTGGAGGCGGAACTGAGGTAGAGAACAGGCAGCAGAGCTGGGGGCG
Source organism: Ascaphus truei (assembly GCF_040206685.1). Classification (NCBI taxonomy): domain Eukaryota; kingdom Metazoa; phylum Chordata; class Amphibia; order Anura; family Ascaphidae; genus Ascaphus; species Ascaphus truei. The sequence continues at coordinate 8,306,751 of NC_134485.1, read as the reverse complement.
GGACTGAGGCAAAGAGAGCAGGCAGCAGAGGCTGGGACGGAACTGAGGCAGAGAGAGCAGGCAGCAGAGGCTGGGAGCGGAACTGAGGCAGAGAGAGAGCAGGCAGCAGAGGCTGGGGGTGGGACTGAGGCTGAGAGAGCAGACGGCAGAGGTTGTGGTGGAACTGAGGTAGAGAGAGCAGGCAGGAGAGGCTGGGGGCGAACTGAGGCAGAGAGCAGGCAGCAGAGCTGGGGCGGGACTGAGACAGAGAGAGCAGGCAGAGGCTGGGACGGAACTGAGGCAGAGAGAGCAGGAAGCAGAGGCTGGGGGCGGAACTGAGGCAGAGAGAGCAGGCAGCAGAGGCTAGGGCCGGACTGAGGCAGAGAGAGCAGGCAGCAGAGGCTGGGGGCGGAACTGAGGCAGAGAGAGAAGGCAGCAGAGGCTGGGGGAAGAACTGAGGCAGAGAGCAGGCAGCAGAGGCTGGGGGCGGGACTGAGGCAGACAGAGCAGGCAGTAGAGGCTGGGGCGGGACTGAGGCAGAGAGAGCAGGCAGCAGAGGTTGGGGGTGGAACTGAGGCAGAGAGAGCAGGCAGCAGAGGCTGGAGGCAGAGAGAGCAGGCAGTAGAGGCTGGGGCAGGACTGAGGCAGAGAGCAGGCAGCAGAGGCTGGGGGCGGAACTGAAGCAGAGAGAGCAGGCAGCAGAGGCTGGGGGCGGAACTGAAGCAGAGAGCAGGCAGCAGAGGCTGGGACGGAACTGAGGCAGAGAGAGCAGGCAGCAGAGGCTGGGGCGGAACTGAGGCAGAGAGAGCAGGCAGGAGAACTGGTGGCGTGACTGAGGCAGAGAGAGCAGGCAGCGGAGCTGGTGGCGTGACTAAGGCAGAGAGAGCAGGCAGTAGAGGCTCGGGCGGAACTGAGGCAGAGAGCTGCAGATCTCTGCTCGCCCCTGCTCTCCATAACATCAGAGGGAGGTGTTAGCATGTGCTGCTGTGGGAAGGTGTGCTGTGTGTATTTGTGTGTCAGTTTGCTGTGTGTGTTTCAGTCTGTCAGTGTGCTAGTATGCTGTGTGTATGTGTGTAAATGTCAGTTACAGTTTGCTCTGTCAGGGGACAGGCTAAAATGCTAAATGTGAAAAACGCTTAATGTGGATAAATGTGCCAAGACATACACCAATTGCCTTCAAACTTTGCACAGTACATGCTTTGCACTCGCCCAAGCTACCCTGAAAATTTCATGGCATTTCATGGCTTTTCATAACATGCACTCAAATTATGTACATTAAGCACTTTCTGAAAGTGGAAAATGCTTAATGAAAAGTGCTTAATGTGAATTAAAGTGTCAAAACATAACCCGATTAGCTTAAAACTTGGCACGTGATGTGCTGTATACTGCCCACAACTATCCTGAAAATGTCATGGTGTTTGCTAACACACACTGCAAATTATTTACATTAAGCACTGTAAGAAGGGCAAAATACTTCATATGGACGTGCTTAACGGGGATTAATGTGCCAAAACATCATCCAATTGCTGTCAAACTTGGCAGAAGACATACTTTGCACTGCCCGCGCCTATCCTGAAAATTCCACGGCTTTTGCTGACATACACTGCAAATTATTCACGCAATATATTTGGAGTAGCAGATCATAGTGTTGCCTATTTTCTTTCTATAGCAAAAAATGTGCATACTGTACAGTATTTGCAACTGTGTCTGGACTTGATGCCGCTCACAATACCTAGAAGGGATAAATTTCCAACCTCTTTTTGGGGGTCGCCAGCCAGGCCACATAACCCTGTTTCATGCAATCTATATTCAGTCTTATATTTGCTCATTTCTTTGGCAGGTTTATTTTGCTTAATATATTGGATGTAAAAAACAAATGTCACTTTTAGATTGTAAATGCCAACAAATGGATTTATACTGGCTAGTGTATAAAAATGATGATCACTGCATCTTGGGTCTAATGCTGAAGCATTCTTTAGAAACTTAAGCCAGGGGTTCTCAACTCCAGTCCTCAAGACCCTCCAACAGGACAGGTTTTTCAGGATCTCTCTGCTTCAGCATAAGTGGCTCACAAATGAAGTATTATCTAATACTACGGAACTGGTTTATTTTAGAAACCCCGTAAGATGTCACGTCTTGCTGCTTTAACGGAGAAGTTCCCACAGCTCCGTTATTATTTTGCCCATCAGGACCTTCATGGGCTGAATTTGAAGCCCCCCCTGAACAGGGTAGGTTTTCAGGATATCCCTGCTTCAGCACAGTCGGCTCAATCAGTCTCTGCATTGGCACAGGAGCCTGATTGAGCCAACTGGGCTGAAGCTGGGATATCCTAGAAACAGGACCTGTTGGGGGTGGGGGGTTAGGGGGAGCTGGAGAACGGGTGTTGAGCCCCCCTGTCTAAAGTCCCATTATGAAGGAGACGGCACGGCATTTTAAACGTGTTTCCTTCATCCGTGTGAGCTCTCTGCTTTTCTCCACCCCGGTAAAAAGCATCTGCGTCCCGCGTGTTTACATTCCCAGCAGCCTGTCTGTGTGTCGCACATTTGCGAAACAAATGATTGCACATCTTGCCGAGCTGAGAAGAGCTGCCCAGGTGTGTCTGATACAGTATCTCATTAAGGATTTCATAGCAGTCAGTGTCCGCAGACCTGCAGCGCGAGTTATCTCCGGGGGTTCTGCAGTGTCGCCCTGGAACGGCATGAATCTTATAAACATGAGACCGACGATGCTAAAAATGAATGATTCTGCCTTCTGATGAGTGATACTTGATGGCGCATAATGTGCAAAGCATTTGCTACAACAGGAGAGCAAATCTCTTATGCTGCATTGAGGATCGATTGCTAGCAGACGGCTGTTACCGGACAGACCTTGATTGACAGCTGCTTAGTCCTGCAGTCAGTACAGAAGTTTCCTGACATATTTGGAACTGTTCCACGTTGTTAGTTTTGACCCCTGAGGTTTCAGAACGGAAACTAATTAGTTTTCCTCATTACATAGTTAATCTACCTATTTGGCGCTCTTGATGTCTTTTCAAAGCATCTGATCTGGATTATATGTCATTTTTATGTATTGTATTGTATGTCTTTATTTATATAGCGCCATTAATGTACATAGCGCTTCACAGTAGCAATACATGTGGTAATCAAATAAATAACAGAGCATGGGAATAAGTGCTTTAGACATAAAAGTAACATTAAGGAAGAGAAGTCCCTGTCTGTACATTGTAATGTACTGCAAGCAGTAAATTCGTGGAAATCACCTGCTGGCTCCAACGTGGGCAGGTCACCGTATCTCTCAATGTCTTAGATTGCAAGCTGATTGGGGCAAACTGTAAAGCACGGTGAACATTATTAAGGCTATATAAGAAATGTGTTTTATTAGAGTAACGGTGTTTCCCCCCACCCAATCGCAGATAGGGGCCATTACAGGGTGTATGGTGCATATACCTGCTGGCAACAGGAGGGCTGAGTCGTCCGCCGATGGTAGTGGGGACACAGAAACAGGCTTCTGGGGTTTATACCCCACAAATCTCCTTCGCAGTGCAGTGCCTCCATCTGCCGTAGGTTCCAGGAACTGAAGGTGATCTCCCACGGTAGAACTTATTACCTCTCCCCCCAGTAAGGTCACGCACCAGGCAGGAGGTATATAACAACAGGAACGGGTTTATTACTATACTCTGCAGTAAAACATACTGGACACCTAACAAGCTCCTATTAAACCCCCAAAATACCCACAACATATATATAAGCATATGAGTATCAGAGGAGTGCTACTGAGCATGGCAATATGCATTAAAACCAGAGACATAACATAAAACACAGACAAAGCTCAGTTTTTAGCACATCTAGTGAGACTCATACACGGTACAGTGCCTAAATATATATGGATAAATATCTAATAAGTAAATGGTCTTTTAGTTTGACATTTTTGGCCAAAATTGTTGTAAGCCCCTGAGCCAACGCCAAGGCAGACCACATATCAGGGGTCCCTAACGCTAATATAAATTCTTAATAACCTGTTTAATAACAGGAAGAATGATTTATAGTAAATCTGTCAATATTAGCTGCAAAGTTCTGTCTGACTTAGCGTTAGGGACCCCTGATATGTGGTTTACTCTGCAGTAATAGGAACAAGGCAGGATCTGCCCAATACAGTCTCTCAGGATTCACCTGAGGATGGTCCCTGGACTGCCACTACAGGCCAAGGGCACCCGCAGCTGTCCTAGCTCTTCCCCACCTCCCTAGCAGAGGTATGATCCACACTCACTCTCCCCCGGGGGAAGGAACTCCTAACTTTAGGGCGGTCCTGCCCTTAAGTACAGCCAGGAGGCGGGCACCCCGTTGTCCCAGCTACAACAGGATGTACCACCCCCTGCTGTCACTCAAGTGCAGTACCAAAGGTGAGGGGGAAAACCCCATACCAACTACTGGCAACCTGATAGGACCAAGGTTTACTGCCCGCTCTAGGGCATAATAGTAGTCAGGGGTGGCCCCGCTACACTAGTCTGCAATATTAAGTTAAAAAAAACCATTTACTCTTTTGTGCAATCTCATGCTCAATCATTTGCTTACAGTCGCTTTTTATTCTATATGCGTTCTCATAACAACTAGTTGGGCAGTAACAACCTAATTCCCACAATATTAAGAAATGCATTATTATAATATTTATGGTGATAAACATCTGTTATTACATCTGCTATTACGTAAAAAAATATGTAATATCCTCAAGTGCAGGGCTGCGCAAACTTTTTAACCCATGCCCCCCTTTTGATAAATATACAAAATCTCACGACCTCCTTCAAACCTGCCGCCCCCCAATCATTTTATTTGTATTTGAAATATCTGAAAACAAACCCAAACATTTGTAAATAGCGATGGCCGAATCCGCCCCAAATCCTTTTTTGTCTGGATTTTCTCGCATTTCCCCCCAAAATCCATTTTGCAGCGTAAAATCCACGGATTGGGTCGGTTTTTTATCCATCGGATTCATCAAAAAACCGCCATTGGAAACAATCTGTCGGCGGATTCTGAAGAATTGCTGAATCCGCGGATTGGATTGTGAAAATTCGTCCCGGGCCCGCGAAATCCACGGAGTTTAATGGTAATAAAAAAATTAAATAAACCAGCAAATCGCCCTTTTTGTGATTGATCCGCGGACCAAAGGAACCGACCGATCCGCTGCGGATGCAGATCCGCCCCCCAAAAATTCGCACATCTTTATTTGTAAATTTAGGAAAAAATATTAATTTCGAGCTTCAATTTTTTTTACATGAAACATACAGAAACAAACAAGTAAAATGGGGAAAAGAAGCTTCAATGTGTTGGAAAATGTTCACAAGTGGCGCACGGCTAGAGAGGGCGGGGCTCACAAAGGGGCGTGTTTCAGAAGAGGAAGGGGATGTGACTTTTGTAAATGGTCCTCTTCTGAAACAGGTGCTGGCACACCCCTTTTTGAGCCCTGCTCTCTCTCTAGCAGTGCATCAATTGTATCTAGTGACTACCTAGTCACATAATCACCCCCACAGAACTTTGCACCTTTGATCCCCTTCAGCTGCACTGACAGCCATGTAGTGAACCCCGGAGCCGAATCTTTGCCGATCAATCACAGGAGAACTGACCGATGTGCAACTTTGCTAATTACTGATCATTGTGTGGATGCACACAATAAAGCGGGGAAAAATACAATGGGGAAAAAAAATGGAGATTGGACTGTTGCTCTAAGGCCAGAGAGGGGTTTTGAAAGGGAGAGCAGTACGGAAAAGCGTTATTACTGCAATGAGAGAGCAGATAATAGGTATTGTTCCTCAGCCACTTCCTGGAGGGCTGGCCCCATAACCTCAACTGTGTAGGACAGTTCCCCAACCAGGGAGACGTCCACATGGGGCTCAGACTAGTGAAGGAAACACATACACACGAGGAGAAAGTGACACAGACAAAGTCAGACAGTGACAAAGGGACAAAAGGGTGACCGAAAAAAATGGTCATTCTTTTAAATGATTAACACAGTGTTTAATATATTTATTCTAGTACATGGCAATGTTTGAGGACCCACATCTTGGTTCTCTTTCTTTTCACACAGAATACAGAAGGGGGGGGGGGGCAAAAGGCAAAAACAAATACTTTTGAAGGGCTCAGATTAGAAATAGATTATAAACCACGATCGTAGGGCCCGTGGACAATGCTGCTGCAGTGAGTAACAGCACGGAGCCCGCTCATCCTTCCCCACACCTCTCGCAACCTTTGCTGCGGCAGTGAGTAACAGCACGGAACCCGCTCATCTTTCCCCACACCTCTCGCAACCTTTTCTGCTGCAGTGAGTAACAGCACGGAACCCGCTCATCCTTCCCCACACTTCTCGCAACCTTTGCTGCTGCAGTGAGTAACAGCACGGAACCCGCTCATCCTTCCCCACACCTCTCGCAACCTTTGCTGCTGCAGTAACAGCACGGAACCCGCTCATCCTTCCCCACACCTCTCGCAACCTTTGCTGCTGCAGTGAGTAACAGCACGGAACCCGCTCATCCTTCCCCACACCTCTCCCAACCTTTGCTGATGCAGTGAGTAACAGCACGGAACCCGCTCATCCTTCCCCACACCTCTCGCAACCTTTGCTGCTGCAGTGAGTAACAGCACGGAACCCGCTCATCCTTCCCCACACCTCTCCCAACCTTTGCTGCTGCTGTGAGTAAAAGCACGGAACCCGCTCATCCTTCCCCACACCTCTCCCAACCTTTGCTGATGCAGTGAGTAACAGCACGGAACCCGCTCATCCTTCCCCACACCTCTCGCAACCTTTGCAGCTGCAGTGAGTAACAGCACGGAACCCGCTCATCCTTCCCCACACCTCTCGCAACCTTTGCTGCTGCTGTGAGTAAAAGCACGGAACTCGCTCATCCTTCCCCACACCTCTCCCAACCTTTGCTGCTGCAGTGAGTAACAGCACGGAACCCGCTCATCCTTCCCCACACCTCTCGCAACCTTTGCTGCTGCAGTAACAGCACGGAACCCGCTCATCCTTCCCCACACCTCTCCCAACCTCTGCTGCTGCAGTGAGTAACAGCACGGAACCCGCTCATCCTTCTCCACACTTCTCCCAACCTTTGCTGATGCAGTGAGTAACAGCACGGAACCCGCTCATCCTTCCCCACACCTCTCGCAACCTTTGCTGCTGCAGTGAGTAACAGCACGGAACCCGCTCATCCTTCCCCACACCTCTTCCAACCTTTGCTGCTGCAGTGAGTAACAGCACGGAACCCGCTCATCCTTCCCCACACCTCTCCCAACCTTTGCTGCTGCAGTGAGTAACAGCACGGAACCCGCTCATCCTTCCCCACACCTCTCCCAACCTTTGCTGCTGCAGTGAGTAACAGCACGGAGCCCGCTCATCCTTCCCCACACCTCTCGCAACCTTTGCTGCTGCAGTGAGTAACAGCACGGAACCCGCTCATCCTTCCCCACACCTCTCCCAACCTTTGCTGCTGCAGTGAGTAACAGCACGGAACCCGCTCATCCTTCCCCACACCTCTCGCAACCTTTGCTGCTGCAGTGAGTAACAGCACGGAACCCGCTCATCCTTCCCCACACCTCTCGCAACCTTTGCTGCTGCAGTGAGTAACAGCACGGAACCCGCTCATCCTTCCCCACACCTCTCGCAACCTTTGCTGCTGCAGTGAGTAACAGCACGGAACCCGCTCATCCTTCCCCACACTTCTCCCAACCTTTGCTGCTGCAGTGAGTAACAGCACGGAGCCCGCTCATCCTTCCCCACACCTCTCACAACCTTTGCTGCTGCAGTGAGTAACAGCACGGAACCCGCTCATCCTTCCCCACACTTCTCCCAACCTTTGCTGCTGCAGTGAGTAACAGCACGGAACCCGCTCATCCTTCCCCACACCTCTCGCAACCTTTGCTGCTGCAGTGAGTAACAGCACGGAACCCGCTCATCCTTCCCCACACCTCTCGCAACCTTTGCTGCTGCAGTGAGTAACAGCACGGAACCCGCTCATCCTTCCCCACACCTCTCCCAACCTTTGCTGCTGCAGTGAGTAAAAGCACGGAACCCGCTCATCCTTCCCCACACCTCTCCCAACCTTTGCTGATGCAGTGAGTAACAGCACGGAACCCGCTCATCCTTCCCCACACCTCTCGCAACCTTTGCTGCTGCAGTGAGTAACAGCACGGAACCCGCTCATCCTTCCCCACACCTCTCGCAACCTTTGCTGCTGCTGTGAGTAAAAGCACGGAACCCGCTCATCCTTCCCCACACCTCTCCCAACCTTTGCTGCTGCAGTGAGTAACAGCACGGAACCCGCTCATCCTTCCCCACACCTCTCGCAACCTTTGCTGCTGCAGTAACAGCACGGAACCCGCTCATCCTTCCCCACACCTCTCCCAACCTCTGCTGCTGCAGTGAGTAACAGCACGGAACCCGCTCATCCTTCTCCACACTTCTCCCAACCTTTGCTGATGCAGTGAGTAACAGCACGGAACCCGCTCATCCTTCCCCACACCTCTCGCAACCTTTGCTGCTGCAGTGAGTAACAGCACGGAACCCGCTCATCCTTCCCCACACCTCTCGCAACCTTTGCTGCTGCAGTGAGTAACAGCACGGAACCCGCTCATCCTTCCCCACACCTCTCGCAACCTTTGCTGCTGCAGTGAGTAACAGCACGGAACCCGCTCATCCTTCCCCACACCTCTCCCAACCTTTGCTGCTGCAGTGAGTAACAGCACGGAGCCCGCTCATCCTTCCCCACACCTCTCACAACCTTTGCTGCTGCAGTGAGTAACAGCACGGAACCCGCTCATCCTTCCCCACACTTCTCCCAACCTTTGCTGCTGCAGTGAGTAACAGCACGGAACCCGCTCATCCTTCCCCACACTTCTCCCAACCTTTGCTGCTGCAGTGAGTAACAGCACGGAGCCCGCTCATCCTTCCCCACACCTCTCGCAACCTTTGCTGCTGCAGTGAGTAACAGCACGGAACCCGCTCATCCTTCCCCACACTTCTCCCAACCTTTGCTGCTGCAGTGAGTAACAGCACGGAGCCCGCTCATCCTTCCCCACACCTCTCACAACCTTTGCTGCTGCAGTGAGTAACAGCACGGAACCCGCTCATCCTTCCCCACACCTCTCCCAACCTTTGCTGCTGCAGTGAGTAACAGCACGGAACCCGCTCATCCTTCCCCACACCTCTCGCAACCTTTGCTGCTGCTATGAGTAAAAGCACGGAACCCGCTCATCCTTCCCCACACCTCTCCCAACCTTTGCTGCTGCTGTGAGTAACAGCACGGAACCCGCTCATCCTTCCCCACACCTCTCGCAACCTTTGCTGCTGCAGATCATATCGATTATCTAAGCCGAGAGTTTTATCTTTTTACCCATTGCAATGACAGCACATTGCTCAGAATCCACATTGTTTACCCGTGTCTCCTCTAACCACACCTGCTTCCCATCAGCCTCGTGTCACAGTTGAGCTTCTCTCTTCAGCGTATTTTGTGTGGATAATTGTGCTGTTCTTATTCAGTAACTATGTTATCAGGTTTGCAGAGGTTTTTTTTAATATTGGCTTTTGAGAGACAAATCACCTTTTCCAGCAATAGACTGGTTGTGTTGCTTATTACTAATTTTGGATAGCCGTATGATCTTTGTGAAACAAGGAAATAAGCAAAATAAAGACATTTTACAAGCAGGGGGCAGATTCACCAAGCACCGTCACTGTTTAGCGCACTGCATCCCATTGCCGTGAGTGAGAGTTGACGCCGGATGGGGGGCGCTGCCCTGTACAAGCGCTCGGTAGACCCGCGACAACGTCGGCGCTTAGTGTGTAAACGTGCGATCCCGCTACATCTCAGCATTTACCATCTCGCGGTGTATTTTAGTTTTAGAGCTTGCCAATACATTAGGGAGACTCTGGCTGCTATTTCTCTGCCAGAATCCCCTGCTGGTCTCCTCATCGTTTTGTTGTCTCTCCCTCCCACGTAAGGACAGTGACATCAGGCGTATGAGGCTAGTCTGCCGATCTATTCAAGAACCTTTACAGAGGAAATTGTTTCTGCTAAAAGGTTCATAGAAAATGAGCTACGGCCAGCAAGAATATTAGGGGTTTTCTTTCTTATGTGTCTGCCGGCCTCCTGTGTTCTAGTTAAGGCCGTCTTCTCTTAGCTCCAATCTGACCAACACCAGCCTTACAGTCAACCGGTGACAATGAATGGAAAAAGACCCACCTTAGATACATTTGTAGACTATCTTGGCAGCATACACTCCAGCTTTGCAGTAATTAAAGTAAATAAAGCAGCAAAAACAAGTGAAATCTTATAGGGTTTAAAAAAAATCACAAAAATCCGTTCTGATTATATCGACTGTTTTTTTGTTAAATTATTTTTTAATTCAACTCTTAATACCATTTCAATGCGTTTTAAAACATCTTTTGATTTTGATAGCAGGTTTTAGCCCTTGTCCCCAGCAGTGCAAGATCTTTGCAACACTTTCCTGTTCGTAATAATTTGTTGCCAATTGTAGCGAGTGCTCGCCACACACAGGACGAGGCCGCGAGGCCGCGAGGCCGCGAGGCCGCGAGGCCACGTCCGGTGTGCAGGTTAGTTGTCGTGTAGCCGGGTCAGGGTTTGGAGAGGTAAGGCAGTAGGTATACTCTCTGTGGTCGAGGGTACGAGACTGCAGGGTAGTTGAGGTCACTTAGTTGAGGTTGAGGGTAGTAGAAGGTAGAGTGGTAGATATCCAAGCCGAGGCCGAGGGTTGCAGAGGTAGGTGTCCGTGGTCTAGGTTATGCAAGGCAAGGCAAGCAGGGCAGGGTACGGCAAGCAGAAGCTTGTGGGCAGCACTTCGACACTAGGTAGAGACTACTATGCTCAGCCGATTTGGAGCAGGGATCGCTGAGCATATAAAGGTCGGTGAACCAATCGGATGAGAGGTGCACAGCAGCAGCAGATGATTGACTCGTGATTGTAGAGCCGATCCAAGACAAAGGGCAGAGCTGAATATGATACTCACTGTCATACCACTTGATCGTCACAGGGCGGGGTTAGCACTGCAGGTGTCCTGCTGTCAGTGCTAACTTGTGTTTGAATCTCGTGCTTGACAACCCCTGAACGGCGCCTGCGCACGATCTTGTCACCGGGCGTCACGAGACACTTCATGGAGGCGTGGCCTAAGCCCACACCAATGTTCCCAGCAGTTTGAGCTGCAAACTGTAACAATAGTCAATATTACCTTAGTAATATCAGGATACATTGTAGCTGCTGAGCTGAGCTCAAGGATTGATGGAAACTGCATGGCGACCATTATGTTTGGCCAGGGGTAGGTAAGCTGCGGCTCTTTCCGCTCCTACTTGTGGCGCTCTGCAGGTTGCTGACCCCCAGCTGCTGCATTTCTCCCTCACTATTCTGGCGGTGACTGCGGCGGTGAGGGAGGGAGGCTGTCCGGCGATCATCAGCCTCATGTTGCTGCCGGACCTGGCGTCTCACCAGCAGCTTTCCCTTCCTCTCTCCTGTACTTCCCAAGCCGGGCACCCTTGCCGTGGCATGCCAGAAGTGCGTGGTGCAACTTCCGGCGCAAGCTGACATCACAGAGCCCAGAGTGAGACAGTATAGGAGACAGGCAGGCAAGCAGCTGGGGAGACGTCGGGTCCGGCGGCAACAAGAGGCTCGACCAGCGCTGGCCAGCCCCCCTGCGCCTCCCCCCGCAGCCACCGACCCCACCAGGATAGTGAAGAAGAGAGGACGTGTGTGTGTGTGTGTGTGTATATATATATATATATTTCCTTCCTCCAGAAGCAATCCAGCCATCCTATTGGCTCTCGTAAGTCACCAGGCAGCTTCCTCCCTGAGCATCATGGGAGTTGTAGTCCTTGAGCTGCCTGATTAACATTGCGACCGTGTGCGCATAGGGCACTGCGCCAGCGCGATTCTAATGGCCGCCGCGACTTTGCTCCGCTCATATGCAACCTTCCAGGGCTCTTCCCGGCCTTTGCCGCTTCTGCGCATGCCCTGACTCTGCGCTCGTGCGCGCGCACACCTAACATGGCGGCGCCCTGGGGCGAGAACCACCGGCAACTCTATTTGCCCTGCGTTACACTAAGGTTAAGGAGGGGGAAACCGGGAGCGTGGGGAGACCGGAGAGTACCTGGCTGCTTTAAAATATCCAATGTAAGCTCATATCTGGAGCGAACGTCTCTAGGTCTTCACAATCGACTCACGCTCCACCTTGAACAATTCCACCAACGCTGCAAGCACCAACTCTTGGACTGGCAGAGTACAGTAACAGACACTAAAGTTCTCACTTGCAGCAACTTGCCAAGCGTTGGATCGCTTCTAGTAACCGCCTGTGCTGGGAGGAGCAGGTCATAGGAATGGAAGGTTCCAACATTTCCAAACAGTTTTTCTACTGTCAACTTGTTTATGGTAAAAACAAACAAACAAACAGGAGGGCCATAGAAACACTGCAAGACCCCCCTGAAATCTCACTTTGCAACATCAACACCGCCAAGGGGGAGGAAGAGATCTAGGACGTTGAAGACAAACACTTTATAATTGCCAATTTACAAATAAAGCAGGCGGGGAAATTGAACGCTCTGATAACCCCTGATACTTTAAAGCTGCACCCTATGTTGTACTGTATGTAGCAGTCTTTTACATTACTTTAGAGCTTACATTTGTAAAAAGGTACTTAATCCCTATTAAGTTCTACAAACTGCAGACTGTTCCCCTGAAATTCCTTTCATACAGTCCATTTGCCTTACTGCACGTCTCAGCCTTCGGCAGTGCTGGTAAAAAAAATCAAATAAAATGAGACACGCACGACCTGTAGCTGTTATTGATTGTGACCCCTTTAGTATCACAGATATAAATATAATCCTGCTCGCCTGGCCATGTATAAGACAGCGTACATAAAGGTTGCACTGCGACTTTAAGTCATTAAGTATGGATCTTATTTTTATACTGCCTTAGTATTATTCCAAGCATGTGTCCAATTTATCACACTGCTTGCGTCAGCAATGCCAGAGTTACCAAGACAGATGCTCTCTGTTCATCTTTAAAGGGCAATGCTACATTCCCTCTCAGGTCCCATACTGAAATCACATATGATGAGAACCTAATTGGGATATCAGATGTCTGGGTGGATGCCTTCATGCTGCTTGAACCCGATTTTTTTCATAGTTAAATAATGATTTGCAAACCCAGAAAATCAGAAACAGGGTCACCGTAAGGAACAAATACTGAGAGAAATGTTTCAGCAGCAGTGTGGGATTTTCAGTACCGTCATCCACCAACATACCAACACACCTCATATCGAAATGGAAGAAAAAACCATATATCCACATGTAGCCATGCTGTAAAATGGTCTGCAGTTGTCTCTCCTGCTGGCAGTAAACCTGGTAAGTTACAGGAATGCCAGCAGTAATCATGGAGGTTTGCCCTCACACCCTGGTGAGGTGCCCTATGTATGGATGGGAGTGGCTACATACTCTGAGTCCACAGTTAGTGACATCAGAGATGTGCCTGGTTCCTGAGGTGTATAAGGCACAGCACTGCCCAAAGTTAGTTAGTTCCGTTGTGTTGGAGGTTGGAGAGTTGTTGGAGTGCGTTGGAAATGAAGGGTCCACTAGTGCAGTAACTAGTGGCCCATTTCTACATCAAGTATTATCAAGCCTGATAAGGCCACACTGTGCCCAGGGACCTGGCACAGGGGAGATCTCCCTACGGGGAGAAGGGATCCCACTCCATTGGGAGGGAGTACCTTTTCAAGGGACAGTACGGCGAGATGTGCGGCTGAGCAAACCGCTGCGAGGGGCAGTCTGTCCATACCATCGTCAACAATAAAGATGCCGTGTTCAAAGAGAACCCCACTGTGTGAGTGTGAAGTTACTTGTCAGTGGGAGGCACCACAAATAAGGAGTTCTTCATCAGGACCATCTCCCTGCGGATGCAGAGACCCTGATGAGGTGGAGGCGCGGCACAAGATATAGGTAGGACTCGCACACACTACCTCAGCTGCCTGTCTGGCTTGACAATCCCCAAACACCATCATGCGGGAGACTCAGGAGTCCTGTTGCCTACAGGTGCACCACCAGACACGACCATGTAATGGGGGCTGGTTAGACCACACGGGCCAATATGAGATTGGGTGGGTCAGACCAGAGGGAATACCCGTTACACACACATCAGAAGATCCAGCCACAGACACCACGGGGAACGCTTATCATGGAAACATTTAACGTTTAAAAACACAATGCAAATATTTTAAACTTGTCTGATTTTTTGAGGGGTCAGGCAGTTACATTTTACACAGGCCATTGCCTTTAGTTCACTTTGGTTCTAGCACTTTTGCAGCTTTTTCCCAATCCAAGATTTTTTTTACTATTTACTATTTCTTTTCATGGATTGTTATATAAATGAACTCCCTTTCCTTTTAGCTTAGCTCTTAGCTGCTGGGATCTTCCGGGACACAGACACTTTTTTTCCTTGTAAAACAGGGATCATTTTTTTTAGAAATTAATTACAGCAACCAATCGCCTGGACTGGGCTTCCGGCACCACCCGGTACCAGGGGCAGTTAGAGGGCACTGAACACAGCATGGGATAGGCTTGTTATAGGAATGGTGACCAGTCTATGCAAGGTCTCAGTTTCTATAACAAGAATACCCCATGTTGTGTTCAGTGCCCTGTAAGTGAAGCCATCCTGGTGATAGGTAGTCCTGACAGCCCAGTCCATGGGATTTGTTGCTGTAATTCATTTCTAAATAAAGGATCCCTGTTTTACAAGGAAAAGGTGTCTGTGTCCCGGAAGATACAAGCAGCTAAGAAGAAAGCTTGGGTAGATTGGTGGTAGAAGTGGGATATAAAGACATTGAAAACTGAAGAGGACCTGTTTGGTAGATTCCCAGTGATTCATGCGGTGCAGCACATATTCGGGACGTCCCATACTTTGCATCCATAGCGATGGAGGCTTGCTCTGTTCCTGTGGCCCAGTGGGAGCTTTTTCGAGTGGTGGCTGGGTGTCTACTGAGCTGTGCTTGTTCTAAGACATGTTATCAGATCCAAATGAGGAAAGTGGTGGGTACTGCTAGGAAAGTATCGCAAGACTTTAGGTTTGACGGTCCTAACAGACTGGTCAATGCTGCATAAGGAGGAGTGGGTCCATCTTTGCCCGTGTAACTGGTTGGGCAGTGGACATTTGGCAGGTGCCAGGTGGAGAAAATGGTGCCTCGTACAGCCCAGAACACAAACAGAACGGTGCCTCTCCCGGAACTGTGTGTAGTGGAAAGAAAAACAGAATGTGATATTTAAAAATGTGTCATTTTGCTACAGGGATGATAGGAGTGTACATTTTATGTTGATAATGTCTTGGGGATACAGGTGTCCAAACGTTCATTGGGAGGGAGGATCGTGAGGGACCCCTACGAGGGAAGGGTTTAAGATACGATTGTATGGGTTGAACGGTGCTCAAGAAGTCTTTCATTATTGTGAACATATATAAAGGTTTAGACAACATGGATGTTAGCTAATTTAGTGCAGCCTGCCGGGGGATGCAGCATGGGGTGGCAGCTTCAGAGTCTGTTTTTGCCAGATAGAGGGGCATGCACTGCTTCTGCAGCAGGAACTATGGCAAGAATTGCCGGGCCAATATTAGCGCCCGGTAAGCCTTCACGCCTGATCCTGCTGCGACCACGTGGCACTGTACACTATCGGCGCCTCGCCCTGCACTTAGCTCTGCTCCTTTGAAGCACGGTCGGCAGATCTGCTCTGTTGGACACTTGACTAGGATAAGTAAGTAAGAGGGGGGGATGTAAGAGAGAAAGGGGAGGGGGGAAGTGAGAGGGGAGTAAGAGAGAGGGAAGGGGGGGTAAAAAGAGATGGAGGGGGAGTGAGAAAGAAGGGGGGAGAAAGAGGGAAGAAAAGGGAGAGAAAGGGGGAAGCTTGTAGAGGAGAAGCAGGTGCGGAGAGATGTTATGAAAAGAAAAAGCAGGTGTGAATAACATGTGGAAAAGCTGGAGAGGAGGGGAGCATGTGAAATCCTGAAATATTCTGTTTATTTGCGTATTCTGATAATTTATGCTGCGTATGGGCCCGAATGAAGTACAATGAAATCTAATCGGGCACCTCCATATGAAGTGAGTTTGACACCCCTGCATTAAAGGAACGTTCGAAGATCCAGAACCAAGCCATCGAACCCGTAAAACGTACAAAAATCCCTGATCTTTGCAGCAGTGCAGTCCTAACTATATTTCCAAAGCTCGCGATCGTCAAGATAGATAGTACCCAACACCATACAAAGATACGTATAAAGCAACAATTATTGCAATAATTATTGCTCATCCTTAGCAACTCTTCATCCAGACGCACCCATGTGATAGGGTAGTTTGTTCTCTGTATTTCCTGCCTGTCTGACCGTTTCCAGATTAACCTGTTCCCATCAATCTTGTCAGGTATATGACCATTACATCCCATATGTTTCAGGAACAGAAAGGGCTTTATAATTACAACCGCAGTCTTTTCATGATATTGGTCAATGTTAAGAAGAAACAAGAGCAGATACAATTGTCGGCAGATAACATAGATAGCTTTCTCCATGTAACCGTTCACTGTCTGTGCAGTTAATTACAAGCAGCGGATTAATAATTACATACATTTTCTTTTTAGGGGCCAGATAGCATGACAGAACTCATGATTATCAGTATAATACTCTAGTTGTTAAAGCTGCAGACCAAGCAATATTCTACATGTGTGATTTGTAAAATAAATCAGCTCTGTACTATGGGAAAATACTTGCATTTTTTTTTGTAAAACCACTCTGAGTGACATTTTTTATGTATTATAATGTAACAAGCATTTTTTATTTCTATAGCAATTTACAAAGTCACATCCCCTTCCTCTTCTGAAACAGGCTCTGGCACACGCCTTTTTGAGCCCCGCCCACTCTAGCAGTGCACCAATTCTATCTAATGACTGCCTGGTCACATGATCTTACACACAGAACTTTGCATCTTTGGTCCTCTTCTGCTGCACTGACAGCCATTTAGTGAACCCCCGAGCTTTTAGTGAACCCCAGAGCCGAATCTTCACCAATCGATCACAGGAGAACGGATCGATCGGCAATTTAGCTAATTACTTTTCATTGTGTGAATTGTATTGATGAGCATATTAAAGGAAGAAAAAACAACCAAACTAAAAAACGACAACTTGAACTGCTGCTTTAAAAGAGTCGTAAAATTAGGTGAAAATATTGTATTTGAGCGCGCTGTCTCTCCAAACGACCCCCCTCTCGGCTACCCGGTGTCACCCCGCAGCTCCCAATCTCCCGTGATCAGCGGGGCACACTCAGCAATACAAAAAACAAAAATAGGAGTGCGTGAAAATGAAACCAGAAGCCAAAATTAATACATATATTTTTATCAAGAAAAGTAATTCATCATACAAAAAATACACATACTGTAATTTCCGGACTATTGAGCGCACCTGAATATAAGCCGCACCCACTGAATTTAAAAAAAAATATTATTTTGAACATAAATAAGCCGCACACGTCTATAAGCCGCAGGTGCCTACTCCCCCTGCACCTCACATCAACACCCCCTGCACCTCCCATCACTCTCCCCCTGCACCTCCCATCACTCTCCCCCTGCACCTCCCATCACTCTCCCCCTGCACCTCCCATCACTCTCCCCCTGCACCTCACATCAACTCCCCCTGCACCTCAGATCAACTCCCCCTGCACCTCACATCAACTCCCCCTGCACCTCCCATCACTCTCCCCCTGCACCTCCCATCACTCTCCCCCTGCACCTCCCATCACTCTCCCCCTGCACCTCACATCAACTCCCCCTGCACCTCACATCACTCTCCCCCTGCACCTCCCATCACTCTCCCCTGCACCTCCCATCACTCTCCCCTGCACCTCCCATCACTCTCCCCCTGCACCTCACATCAACATCCCCTGCACCTCCCATCACTCTCCCCCTGCACCTCCCATCACTCTCCCCCTGCACCTCCCATAACTCTCCCCCTGCACCTCACATCAACTCCCCCTGCACCTCACATCAACCCCCCCTGCACCTCACATCAACTCCCCCTGCACCTCACATCACTCTCCCCTGCACCTCCCATCACTCTCCCCCTGCACCTCCCATCACTCTCCCCCTGCACCTCCCATCACTCTCCCCCTGCACCTCACATCAACTCCCCCTGCACCTCACATCAACTCCCCCTGCACCTCCCATCACTCTCCCCCTGCACCTCCCATCACTCTCCCCCTGCACCTCCCATCAACTCCCCCTGCACCTCACATCAACTCCCCCTGCACCTCCCATCACTCTCCCCCTGCACCTCCCATCACTCTCCCCCTGCACCTCACATCAACCCCCCTGCACCTCACATCAACCCCCCCTGCACCTCACATCAACTCCCCCTGCACCTCCCATCACTCTCCCCCTGCACCTCACATCAACTCCCCCTGCACCTCACATCAACCCCCCCTGCACCTCACATCAACTCCCCCTGCACCTCCCATCACTCTCCCCTGCACCTCCCATCACTCTCCCCCTGCACCTCCCATCACTCTCCCCCTGCACCTCCCATCACTCTCCCCCTGCACCTCCCATCAACTCCCCCTGCACCTCACATCAACTCCCCCTGCACCTCCCATCAACCCCCCTGCACCTCCCATCACTCTCCCCCTGCACCTCCCATCACTCTCCCCCTGCACCTCACATCAACTCCCCCTGCACCTCCCATCACTCTCCCCCTGAACCTCACATCAACCCCCCCTGCACCTCACATCAACTCCCCCTGCACCTCACATCAACTCCCCCTGCACCTCCCATCTCTCTCCCCCTGCACCTCCCATCACTCTCCCCCTGCACCTCCCATAACTCTCCCCCTGCATCTCCCATCAACTCCCCCTGCACCTCACATCACTCTCCCCCTGCACCTCCCATCAACTCCCCCTGCACCTCACATCAACCCCCTGCACCTCACATCACTCTCCCCCTGCACCTCACATCAACTCCCCCTGCACCTCACATTATCCCCCAGCACCTCACATTAACCCCTGAGCACCTCACATTAACCCCCCAGCACCTCACATTAACCCCCCAGCACCTCACATTAACCAGTAAATACCTCTGCCGTCCAAGCAGGAGTGCACGCACGCTCTAGCAAGCAGCAGGCAGGAAGTGCCTCAATGCTAGAGCGCGCTGCTACTCTGCGAGGGGGAGAGCGGGCTCGCGGGGGATGGTGACAACGAGCTCCAGGGGATGGTGACAGCGAGCTCACGGGGGGGCGCGGGAGAGTGGACTCGGGAGGGGGAGAGCAGAAAGCCACCGCGGGCCGCACAGCGAGTACAGGCGGGCCGCATGTGGCCCGCGGGCCGCGTGTTGTGCAGGCCTGGTCTAATGAAAGCTTCATGCCGCCAAAAAACTGAGCACGTCACAGAATGTGTTGTTTTTTGAAAAAAATAAATTTGAAAGCGGGAAAAATCCATATATTAGCCGCGTCATTGTTTAAGCCGCAAGGTTCAAAGCGTGGGGAAAAAGTTGTGGCTTATAGTCCAGAATTTACGGTAATTCAAAAATATATAATAAACCTTGTCTATAATGACACAAATAAATTGCACCAGAGCCCTAGCCACATAGCCCAAAAGCACAAACCCTAGTTGTAACAGGGAGGAAGAGGTGCTAGGAAAGCTAGATGTTAGAGAAAAACAGACCTTAAGCACTAAAAATCTTCCCTGTGCTCCTCGTGGCAGGCTGGGCTCCAACAGCAACACAAACTGACCGTTGTCGTGGCCGTGCGTCGCTGCGTAATGACGTCACCAACGCGTTTCGTGTCACATGACACTTCATCAGGGCTTGGCCATATGCTCTCAGAGAGGCACTAATATACCTCCCCTGGTTCCTATATTAACCAATAGAGAACCTTGTCTTGTTGCAGGCTATCAGCCATCCAATCAACTGCACCCATACAAAATGACATACATAGAAAATAACAATATACCAAAATCCTAACAATGAATATAAAAATAATAAATGCAAAAACAATTACTAAATTCTAAACAGAACTCAAAATAATAGACTATAATTAATTCAAAATAGCACCTATAAATAAAAACGATTAAAAAATGAACCAGAACAATGACTCTTAATTAGTCTAGTATTACTCATATTACAACATACTTATAATGAATTTATATATATATATACATAAAGATGTTCAGAGCTGTTTTTTGTGCCAATACGGTCATTTGTGAAGTTTTATTCACTTGAAAGCATTATGGAACAGATATTGATATGTGGTTTATTGAGTCCTGCAAGCTTAGCCCTGACCTGTTTAGGGAACTAGTAGGCTGCGATGTATTTATAGACACATGTAGTTTATAACATCTCCTACTATGGCTTCTATCACATTAGAAATTGACATATAATTTATTATTTTTGAGGATTATATAAGTACTCATTGTTTGATGAATGCATATTTTTGCTCCCTAAGATTAATGTCCATATGGGTTCTTTTAATCTGATTAAGAGGTGTTTTATATATTTTATTTATTTTTAAGATATGGACAAATGGTGTAACTGTGAGGAGCTTAGAGTTAAACAGCTCTGAACATCTTTATGTATATATATAAATTCATTATAAGTATGTTGTAATATGAGTAATACTAGACTAATTAAGAGTCATTGTTCTGGTTCATTTTTTAATCGTTTTTTATTTATAGGTGTTATGTTGAATTAATTATAGTCTATTATTTTGAGTTCTGTTTAGAATTTAGTAATTGTTTTTGCATTTATTATTTTTATATTCATTATTAGGATTTTGGTATATTGTTATTTTCTATGTATGTCATTTTGTATGGGTGCAGTTGATTGGATGGCTGATAGCCTGCAACAAGACAAGGTTCTCTATTGGTTAATATAGGAACCAGGGGAGGTATATTAGTGCCTCTCTGAGAGCATATGGCCAAGCCCTGATGAAGTGTCATGTGACACGAAACGCGTTGGTGACGTCATTACGCAGCGACGCACGGCCACGCCAACGGTCAGTTTGTGTTGCTGTTGGAGCCCAGCCTGCCACGAGGAGCACAGGGAAGATTTTTAGTGCTTAAGGTCTGTTTTTCTCTAACATCTAGCTTTCCTAGCACCTCTTCCTCCCTGTTACAACTAGGGTTTGTGCTTTTGGGCTATGTGGCTAGGGCTCTGGTGCAATTTATTTGTGTCATTATAGACAAGGTTTATTATATATTTTTGAATTAGGCCGAGTCCATAGAAGGACAGGCCGCGCTGAGCCGTGCGGACGCTCCGCGCTGAGACCCTGCATCCTCAATGAGGATGCCTTGAGAGGGGGCTCACGCGAGCGTCCGCAGGCGTGCTGAGGCGCTGGATTTTTCAACCGACAGCCAAGCTGTTTTTCAGAGCGCTGTCGGCTGAAAACATCCAATCAGCGCAGAGCAGCATCAACGTCACGGCGCCGTGACGTCGGCGCTGTGACGTTGACGTCGGTGCGTCGCGGGCGATTGGCTTAGCCTCCCTCAGTCTCCCCCCGCCTCTGATCACGCCCGCTGGCTCGCCTGCATGGGCATGAAATCGCGCAGATTTCAGCAGGCGAGCCTCAGCGTCAGCGCGGTCCAGCCCTGCTACCCCCTCTATGGCCCCAGCCTTATGTGTATTTTTGTATGATGAATTACTTTTCTTGATAAAAATATATGTATTAATTTTGGCTTCTTCTGGTTTCATTTTCATGCGCTCCTATTTTTGTTTTCGTAAAATTAGGTACAATCATTTCAAGTGTAACGGTGTTTCCCCCACCCGGTGTCAGATTTATCCATTACTACGGTGTATGGTGCATATACCTGCTGGTAACAGGAGGGCTGAGTCGTCCGCCGATGGTAGTGGGGACACAGGAACAGGCTTCTGGGGTTCATAACCCACATATCTCTTAACAGTGCAGCGCCTCCATCTGCCGTAGGTTCCAGGAACTGAAGGTGATCTCCCACGGTAGAACTTATTACCTCTCCCCCCCAGTAAGGTCACGCACCAGGCAGGAGGTATATAACAACAGGAACGGTTTATTCACTCTGTACAGCACAGTTACACGGCAGGCTTCTGCCCGATGCAGTACTCTCAGCTCTCACTGAAGGATGGTCCCTGAACCGTAACTACAGGCTAAGGGCACCCGCAGCCGTCCTAGCTCTTCCCCACCTCCCTAGCAGAGGCAGGGGTATGGTCCACACTCACTCTCCACCGGAGGGAAGAGCACATGGGAAGGCCCCAATCTCAGGCTCCCAGTTGTGTGACCTGCCTTCCTCAGTGGGGGAAGGACACTCCTCAATTTAGGGCGGTCCTGCCTTTAAGTACAGCCAGGAGGAGGGCACCAGGTCTGGCTCATGATTGGTCATGCCCAGGCCTGATGTCACCACCACCCGCTGTCACTCAAACGCAGCTCCTCGGAGGGGGGAAACCCCATATTAACTACTGGCAACCTGATAGTAACAGGGTTTACTGGCAGCCCAAGAGCAGAATAGGAGCCATCAGGTGACCTGGTTACACAAGTTAATTTATTTATATTGTTAAAACAGTCACAAGGTGATTTTTATTCTGTAGCAATGCTACAATAATGATATATAGTATTCTCCTTCTTTAAAGCGTTGACCTTAAAGCCATATTGTTGATATTGATCTATTATTTTATTGTAATTATATAATCTGTGTGGATGCAGATATCGATTGAATAGTTGAAAAGTAAATAAAAAATTTTTTTGCAATTATATTATCTTCATGAACAAACATGTAGATTGAATAGTTGAAAAGTACCTTCTAAAATCAAAATAAAGGTAACGATTGCATCAAAACCAACATCTAAAACAGTGGTTCCGAACCATTTTGACATTGTGCACCCCATAATATAAACTAAGTGTTCTGAGAACCGCTAATTAATCTTATTGCCTATTTATCAGAATATTGATACACAAAACTGTTAGTGTCTTGAGCTCGTGGCGGGAACACACACTTAAGTTACCAAATTGCACTTCTGTAGGAGCAGACAGCATGGCAGGGTACAGCTGTCACTCCCTGCGGGAGCTTCCAAAGCCCCGCCCCATATGGATGCAAAGTATTGTAGGGAGAGACTTCGGAAGCTCCTGCTGTAATTGAGACCTATACCACCCCACGCTAAGGTGCAGTTTGGGGACTTCCTAAGTGCGCAGTCCCCACACAGGCTCAGGAACCCGCTATACTGCCTGGGACCCGCCATGACATTGTTTTTGGTTAAACCCCCCCGGAGACACCTCACGAACCCCTCGGGGGTCCCGAGCCCCCGTGTTGGGAAAAACTGATCTATAGAACCTTGATCAGGAGTGGTGTATACAGATCATGGAGGAAGGAAGATGAACTTGTTATGCCTGGGGTTTGAGATGGGGAGAAGGACCTGGCATGATTCATTGATTGAGGGTGAGAAGTTTGTAACGCTGATGAGTTGAAAGTACCAGAGGAAGGTGATTGGCCCGGGTAAAGAGAGGAAAACATGAGGTATCAAGGAAAATGTGGGTCAAAATTAAAACAATCTGCATCATTTTCATCTGCCGTCTTTTTGTGTCAATGTAACAAGGCTTCGTGCATCAGCTCGCAATTTGCACGTTGACAGTGGGAGGTAGGGAGGAGTTACATACTCATTACAATGAAACGTGTCAAACTCCGTGTCTCGGCGGGTCACTTTTTCTTTTAGACCACAACAAAAATATCGCCAAGTCTGAGTGTGTAAATTTCCAGGGCCAAGAATGTGCGTCCGTCTCTTACAATCGCAGGAACACGAGTGGAGACCGCGTGAAATCAGACTTCTCTTCACACTTCCTATGCGGTGAGGCATCACCCCCATGGAAGGGAAGGAGGCCGCTGTACTTAACCAGGTGCACCCAACAGTGACATGACACGGTAACGGGCCCACAGTTTGGTTGCGACGAAGTGAAAATATAATGAAGGAAAGAAGCATGAAAACAAAAACATTAAAAACATGTATTCTTGAGAGGAAATAGTGTAATATACCGTTCATAGATATCAATCTCTGACACAAAAGCCCCCCCACCCTCACTAAATATTAGGGGCATATTTACTAAATGGGCAGTAACGTGTTTTATAAATGAGTGTGTGGCCCTTCTGTGTGTGCTGGGCGTTATTTCTTCGTGCCTCGCACCCGATGTATGGGGTTTTCTTCGGGGATAGTCTGTTGCGGTGTTTTTGCGCCAGATTTTCAGCAGTGAGACTGATAAATACTGTATACTTATCCATTTGGATTATAATTTGCTAGAGGAAGACACTCCCCATACGTAATGTACAATCTGCAGCTCTGATCTTGCTATGTCCTTATCGGAATATTATTTCTGCATCCCTTCCATGTCATTGCACTGCTCTGTTGATGCCTTAAACATGATATACAGTAACATGGAGTCCGGATCACATACATGTTATAGTACAATCTCAAACATATAAGTGCAGATTGTGCGTGTGAAAGCTTCAGAAATGTAAGTAATCTAAGTCTATAAATGGGCATATTAAAATGAAGTGTTCTCTGGAAGGAGTTAAAGTAATACTATAAATGTACTTAAAGCAGAAGTCCAAGATGCCGGGTTATTTTTTTTTCAATTTAATTTCCCCCCTTTCAGATGCGCATCAATACAATCCACACGATGATAAGTAATTAGCTAAATTACCGATTGATCCGTTCTCCTGTGATCGATCGGCGAAGATTCGGCTCGGGGGTTCACTAAATGGCTGCCAGTGCAGCAGAAGAGGACCAAAGATGCAAAGTTCTGTGGGGAAGATCATGTGACCAGGCAGTCACTAGATACAATTGATGCACTGGTAGAGAGAGGACAGGGCTCAAAAAGAGGCGTGCAAAGAAAATGGAAGCAGGCACACGGTCTTCTGAAGATGCAATTTAATGTGCCACCAAAGGGTCCAACGTTTCGGCAAAAATTGCCTTTATCAAGGAGAACCGTGTGCCTGCTTCCATTTTCTTTGCTGATCTCCTTTGGGATGTCTGGACCTCCCTGGACACAGCGCACCGGCAGATAAGTACCCCCCTCCAGCACCATTTAGCGGTGTGCATGCACTTCCACAGATGACTCAAAAAGAGGTGTGCCAGAGCCTGTTTCAGAAGAGGAAGGGGGTGAGTTTGTAAATGGTTGCTATAGAAACAAAAGATGCTTGTTACATTATAATACATAAAAAATGTCAGAGTTGTTTAAAGCTGCAGCTTTATATTTGCTGTCACGTACACACGGTCCGGTTTAGAAATATTTTATTTTTGTATTGCAGGGACACCGTACTCTGAGATACACTGATATAAAATGGGTTCACATAGAGAGAACCAGTGATAGGGGGGTAGCATGCTGCCAGGTGTCTAACCTCCCGAGATGATGAGCGGTTCATGCGCACAGCACAGCTGCAGACCCGGGTCCCTCACAGTGTACAACGACTTTGTTGAAGTCTGCACCATAGTAACTGGGCTGGCTGCCATGCACCTGAAACTCATCGCCGCTAATTAGGTTAAACAGCCTTCATTTAAATGGAGGGCTGGAAGGGGACAGCTGGGCAGGAAGGAGGAACACGATGAATGGGAACACAAGAAGCATAGACTGGAAGGGACTTCCTGGAACAGCGGGTCCCGACCCTTGTTGCTGTGACCCATTAAATTATACCCTTAAAAAGCCACGTCTTCTGCGTCTTCACTACGGGGGCTGGTACTAGGGCCGTTGTGTAACACATTCGATGTATTAAACATTATTTTCATTTTGCTGTCGATTAGCATGTATGTATATCTTTTATATTGCGCCACAGCTGTACTTAGCACTTTACAAGAGACAGTACAGTGCAGTATAGTACAATAAGTGCAACAAATAAGATCAGACAATAGGAAATTAAATCCCTGCCCCGGAGAGCTTACAATCTATGTGGTGTGGTGGAAAACTTACAGGTGAGGGAGTAAGTGCAGTAGATGGCAGTGCTTGGCAGGAGTGACTGTGGCAATAGCCATTAGCACAGGCTGTTGGGGAGGCTTCATTTAAGGAGCGAGTTTTAAGGTTTATCCTAAAAGGTGGGAGAAAAGGTGCTTGGCCAGTGTGAGGGGGTTCCACAGGTAAGGGGGCAGTGAGGGAAAAAGGTTTAAGGCGAGAGAGCAGTAGAGGTGAAATGGTGGAAGGAGAAGTTATGGGTAGAGGCCAGGATACGAGCTGGGGCATAACAAGAGATCAGAGCGGATATGTAGGGAGGAGCAGATGAGTGGAGAGCCAGGAAGGTAAAGAGGAGAACTTTGTAGGTGATCTGAAGCTTGATGGGAAGCCAGGAGAGGGATTTAAGGAGGAGATGAGCGGGGACTGTTCTGGGAGAAAGTGAAAATATTCTAGCAGCAGAATTTTGGATAAGCTGCAAAGGAGAAAGTTGGGAGGCAGGGAGGCCTGTTAATAGTATGTTACAATAATCCAGACGGGAAAGGATAAGGGCATGCATTAGAGTTTTAGCAGTAGCGTGACAGAGGAAAGAGCTGATCTTAGCAATATTACAGATGACAAAGCAACAAGTTTTAGCCATGCTATGAATGTGAATGGAGAATAGGATGACCAGCTGTCCCGGTTTAGCCGGGACAGCCCCGGTTTTTTAATGGCTGTCCCGGTTTTTTAATGGCTGTCCCGGCTGCCCCGCATTCTTTAAAATGTCCCGTTTTTTTGTGGCTGTTCCGGTTTTGGCCATCAGAGCAGGGGGGGCAGCAGAGAGCAAAGAATGCAGGCAGAGAGGAGAGCGGAGGCCGGTCTGACTGCAGAGGGTGGGGGCGGGGTTAGCTGCAGAGGGTGGGGGCGGGGTTAGCTGCAGAAGGTGGGGGCGGGGTTAGCTGCAGAGGGTGGGGGCGGGGTCTGACAGCAGAGGTTGGGGGCGGGGTTAGCTGCAGAGGGTGGGGGCGGGGTTAGCTGCAGAGGGTGGGGGCGGGGTTAGCTGCAGAGTGTGGGGGTGGGGTTAGCTGCAGAGGGTGGGGGCGGGGTCTGACAGCAGAGGTTGGGGGCGGGGTTAGCTGCAGAGGGTGGGGGCGGGGTTAGCTGCAGAGGGTGGGGGCGGGGTTAGCTGCAGAGTGTGGGGGTGGGGTTAGTGACAGCGGAGCCTCAGCAGTGAGAGTCGGAAGTGAGGTCCTGCTGCCAGTCAAGATGGTTTCCCCCCCATGCCCCAGAGTGACAAGTAGGAAACGCTGTGTGTGTCCGTCCGTCCCCGCCCGTGCGTGCAGAAATCTTTGCACACAGGACTATTGGCCCCGTGTGCAGAAATCCCCACAGACAGGACTGTTGGCCCTGTGCAGAAATCCCTGCACACAGGACTATTGCCCCGTGTGCAGAAATCCCTGCACACAGGACTATTGGCCCTGTGCAGAAATCCCCGCACACAGGACTATTGGCCCTGTGCAGAAATCCCCGCACACAGGACTATTGGCCCTGTGCAGAAATCCCCGCAGACAGGATTATTGGCCCTGTGCAGAAATCCCTGCACACAGGACTATTGGCCCTGTGCAGAAATCCCCGCAGACAGGACTATTGGCCCTGTGCAGAAATCCCCGCAGACAGGACTATTGGCCCTGTGCAGAAATCCCTGCACACAGGACTATTGGCCCTGTGCAGAAATCTTTGCAGACAGGATTATTGGCCCTGTGCAGAAATCCCTGCACACAGGACTATTGGCCCTGTGCAGAAATCCCCGCACACAGGACTATTGGCCCTGTGCAGAAATCTTTGCAGACAGGATTATTGGCCCTGTGCAGAAATCCCTGCACACAGGACTATCGGCCCTGTGCAGAAATCCCCGCACACAGGACTATTGGACCTGTGCAGAAATCCCTGCACACAGGATTATTGGCCCTGTGCAGAAATCCCTGCACACAGGACTATTGGCCCTGTGCAGAAATCCCCGCACACAGGACTATTGGCCCTGTGCAGAAATCCCCGCACACAGGACTATTGGCCTGTGCAGAAATCCCTGCACACAGGACTATTGGCCCTGTGCAGAAATCCCCGCACACAGGACTATTGGCCCTGTGCAGAAATCCCTGCACACA
The DNA here is from genome assembly GCF_040206685.1 of Ascaphus truei. Classification (NCBI taxonomy): domain Eukaryota; kingdom Metazoa; phylum Chordata; class Amphibia; order Anura; family Ascaphidae; genus Ascaphus; species Ascaphus truei. Next base: position 8,278,678 of record NC_134485.1, on the reverse strand, counting down.
GGACTATTGGCCCTGTGCAGAAATCTTTGCAGACAGGATTATTGGCCCTGTGCAGAAATCCCCGCACACAGGACTATTGGCCTGTGCAGAAATGCCTGCACACATAGAGTGAGCAGACAGTCCCCCCCCCCCCCTCCCTGCTCCTCCTCAGCGTGTGTGTGTGTGTGTTGGTTAGTCTTTGTGTGTTTAGATCAGTGGCTGTGTGTCTGTGCAGGTCTGTCTGTGTGAGTGTCTGTCTCTGTGCAGGTCAGTGGCTGTGTCTGTGCTGGTCTGTCTGTGTGAGTGTCTGTCTCTGTGCAGGTCAGTGGCTGTGTCTGTGCTGGTCTGTCTGTGTCAGTGGCTGTGTCTGTGCAGGTCAGTGGCTGTGTCTGTGCTGGTCTGTCTGTGTGAGTGTCTGTGTCTGTGCAGGTCAGTGTCTGTGTCTGTGCTGGTCTGTCTGTGTGAGTGTCTGTCTCTGTGCAGGTCAGTGGCTGTGTCTGTGCTGGTCTGTCTGTGTCTGTGCAGGTCAGTGGCTGTGTCTGTGCAGGTCTGTCTGTGTGAGTGTCTGTGTCTGTGCAGGTCAGTGGCTGTGTCTGTGCTGGTCTGTCTGTGTGAGTGTCTGTGTCTGTGTGAGTGTCTGTGTCTGTGCTGGTCTGTCTGTGTGAGTGTCTGTGTCTGTGCAGGTCAGTGGCTGTGTCTGTGCTGGTCTGTCTGTGTGAGTGTCTGTGTCTGTGCAGGTCAGTGGCTGTGGCTGTGTCTGTGCTGGCCTATCTGTGTGAGTGTCTGTGTCTGTGCAGGTCAGTGGCTGTGTCTGTGCTGGTCTGTCTGTGTGAGTGTCTGTGTCTGTGCAGGTCAGTGGCTGTGTCTGTGCTGGTCTGTCTGTGTGAGTGTCTGTGTCTGTGCAGGTCAGTGGCTGTGTGTCTGTGCTGGTCTGTCTGTGTGAGTGTCTGTGTCTGTGTAGGTCAGTGGCTGTGAGTCTTTGCAGGTCACAGAGATAATGGGGGGGGAGAGAATGAAGGAGGGTGGGGAGAGAAAATGGACAAGGGAGGGGGAGAGAGAATAGAGGAGGGGATTGAGAGAGAAAAAATGGAGAGAGTGAGAAAATGGGGGGAGAAGGGGAGAGAAAGGGGGAGGGAAGGGAGAGAATGGGGGGAGGGAAGGGAGAGAATGGGGGATGGGGAGTGAATGGGGGAGGGAAGGGAGAGATTGGGTTGGAAGGGGTAGGAAAAGGAGAGAATGGGGGGTGGGAAGGGAGAGGGAGAATGGGAGACGGAAGGGAGAGAGAGAATGGGGGACGGAAGGGAGAGAATGAGGGGACGGAAGGGAGAGAGAGAATGGGGGACGGAAGGGAGAGAGAGAATGGGGGGGAGGGAATGGAGAGAGACTGGGGGAGGGTGAGAGAAAATGGGGGAGGGGAGGGATAGAGAGAATGGGAGGAAGGTAGAGAGGGAATGGGGGAGAAGGTAGAGAGAGAATGGGGAGAGGTAGAATGAATAATACAGCATCAATGGTGACACTATTTGATAAATATCATTATAATATTCATTTTTTAGTCATGTCATTTGTTGTATTAATAATAAAAAAAAAATTATGTGTCCCGGTTTTTCATTTTCAAAATCTGGTCACCCTAATGGAGAAGGAAACGGAAGAGTCAAATGTCACTGCTAGACAACGCGCTTTGGCGACAGCATAGATGGTAGAACCATTTCTAGTGAAAGAAAGAGGGTGATATGGGGCCAGGTTTAGGGGGAATATGAGGAGTTCCGTTTTAGCCATATTAAGTTTAGGGAGGCGGAGTGACATCCACCAGGATATAGCCAGGAGCCAATCAGAGACCGGAACTGGATTGCAGGTGTGAGGGCAAGATTAAGGGGTGGGCTGACCGGGCACTTGCCTGGGGCGCCAATATAAAAGAAGCGTTGAACGCCATCATCAACTGCCCTCACCGCTTGATGTCCCCAGCCGCAGGGCGCTGCCGCTCCGACACCTCTTGCGTGCACAGGACACCCAGCTTGATCGCTGCAGCCAGGACACACCACCAAACTCCCCCACCCCCGCCCCACCACGCTTGCTGGACGGGCGCCTGGCGCGCTCACAAACAGCGCCGGAGTCGCAGCCGTGCGTATTCCGTTGGGCAGGTGAGCACGCTCGCAAACAGCGTTGGAGCGAGGTGCCCCGCATCTGGGGAGACCCGAGCTGCGAGGACATCCAGCGCATGGGCAGACTAAAAAACAGGCGCCCCTGTAAAAATACAATTGTTTTACAGGAGCGCCAAGTTTTCAATCCACCCCGAACGCAATTATGTCTCGGTCCGGCACTGGGCTGGCAGAAGGGAGCTGGAAACTGTGCGGTCACACGCCTGGTAAGTATGAGAAGGTATATTACTCAGGGAAACACACAGAGGGGTCACCCACAGACACAGTTACAAAGTCTTATCAGCAAATTATTTTAATGACCACAACAAGGAAGACGCTTGTTGTACAGAACGTTTTATTCTTTGCCTTTTTGAAGCCATTAAGAAGCCTTTTTTTTAGATTTAAATGACAAATCTGTGTACCACTGTACAGGGAAATATCATGTTCCTCTCTTGTAAAAGTAGCCCTTTTACCATAAAGTGAGATTGGGGGGGGGGGGGGGGGGTATGCTCCTTTCTGCTACGTAGGGTGTTGTGCTGCATACCTGTAGGCCACAGGAGGGCTGAGCGCTCCGCGGTGGTGTGGGGAGAACCAGGACAGGAGGGACAGGTTACCTTGATCTCACCTGGTGCAACGCCTCCAGCCAGCAAGGATCCCCTGTAGATATTCAGGGGATGGACCCCCACTGACACTCCTTCATTCTCAGACACAGGAACACACACAGCATGTCGTTTTCTGTTCTTTATTGACAGTCGGCTCCAGGACAGAGAATAGCAGGTTCACATGTTTCTCATCATATAGTTACATAGTTACATAGTAGATGAGGTTGAAAAAAGACGTAGGTCCATCAAGTTCAACCTATGCTAAATTTAGACAACAGATTCTTTATCCTATATACTTACTTATCATCATCTGCTTATTTCTCTCTTAAATCAGAGCCCTGACTTAGGCCGCATAATTCCCTTCCCTCCCAACCCCTCATGGGTGGGAGGGAGAGACTGTTCTCTCTCTATCTGCTCACTCTAATTCTTCCAGAACTGTACTGACCAATTTGGGAGGATGTCCCAACTTGTATGTCTTTGGGGAGTGTCCCTAACTCTGACTCATAGCAAGCCAGAGCCGGATACAGATTGGCCCACGCACAACAGGGGGCGTTCCAACCAATATCCACCCCTCAGATTGACATCCTCAGAAGTTGCTAGGCCCACCCTTGAATACTGATACATTATTCAAGGCTGGAATACACACATACAGGCCTAAGGAAGGAATTAACCTTTCCACTGCCTGCACTAACAGGACTGACAGAGGAAAGGCCCAGAGAAAGAAATAGCTGCCGGGAGGTCGTACTCTTCTCCCTTCAACTTTGTATCATCTTGTGCTTTTATGTACTGTAATCTGGCAGACAATACAGATGTCTCCTTACTGAGATGTTTTAGTACATATGAACTTCAAAATGGTAGTAGTGGTCAATATTGAAATGTAGTGCAGATGGTGTAACAACAGTATTGTGTTACTGGGGAAGGGCCAATGTGCTGCTCTCTGTTAGGGAAACACAGGTAATGCTGTATCCACGTGTTGTTCCAAGTGTATATGGACTAAGAAATCTAGTGACCTATACTGGCCAATATATGAAGTTGACTGCCCCTTGTTCTATAATATTTCAGCCCCACTCATAAAATGGGCTTAAAGCTTCCCCCAGATTAATCAAGCTCTGTTGTGGATTAATGCCCTCGAACGGGTGTTCACGCCTATTGAACGGCAGTTAACGTTGGTTTGGAAGCGTTGACCTGTAAAGGAGGGGTTAATAAATCTGGGTTTGTCAGCACGGGGAAGAGGGCATCACAGCAAATTGTGAGATACGAGGATGTGTCGGCAGCTGCCTGGAGCTCAGAGGAGCCTCCGTACAGCCCAATTTGTGTTGCAAAATCCCATCAGTGAGAGGCTTTTTATACATACTGTAATACCTTCTAAACAGCCGCTCCTCATTATTTGTTTCATATATTTTTTTTCCTGATGCCTTGTTCAGGAGATATTGAAATATTAAGTGTCCGGGAGGTTAAAATGGCGCTCTCACGTGAGTCCAGAGCAGTTTAACGGTGACCATGGTCAGCTCAGAAGCTAGAGATCGGAAAACTCATGTTTTTTACACTAGGAAAACGGGGCAGGATGCTAACATTATATGAATTAAACTCCATAAGTTTTTGGTAGTGTGCACAGGAAACGGGTAGGCTCCAGAGCTGAACCCCGGTAATTTCAGCTCCGGGGGGACCCCCTGCTTCCCGCGATACATGCCAGGGAATGTGTCTGTACCGTCCCTCCAGGGGAAGCAAAATAGCGTTATCGGTCGCGGCTTCCGATTGGCCCATGTGACGTGGCACCTTTTCCGGGAAGTATCTCAGGAAACGGCTTCCACAAAGCTCAAGTGAGTGCGGTTCAGCTCCAGAGAAATAGAGGGGGTGGGAGCAGGAAGCAGGGCGGCAGGAACGGTTCAATTAAAGAAGCCGTTTCCCGCAAACAGAATACCATTTTTTTTTAAATTTAAATACCTGGCCTGGGGGGGGGGGGGCAGAGTGGATAGCTGCTTTTTAATGCGACTAGCAGCCCATAAAGTACTTTTTCAGAGAGTCGCCTTTGCAATGTATTCCCCTACGAAATGACTAAATGTATGTTTAATTATTCAACAGCACAAATATAAGATAAACTTCCATAATACAAATCCCCAAATGCAAACCTTTGAACATTACTGTGATGTCAGATGTAAAAGTAGATCTCTTAACTCGGGGGCGCGCAAACTTTTTTTGCTGCGCCCCCTCTGCCTGTTCTGCTCCGGTGTGCGCCCCCCACCCCCCTTACCTCGAGCGGCATGAAACGATGCCGCGGGGTCAGGTGACCCGCGATGTCATTTGACGCGTGTGACATCACGTCACATGACCACGCATAGTCAATTTGATGCCGCGTTGCCATGGACACGAGTCCTGATACCGGCAGAGTGAAGGTACGTTTAGAGTTGCAGGGGCGTCACGCGATCCCCCAGCATTAAATTAAAATGCCTTGGGGGAAGAGCGTGGGGCCTCTGCAATGCCGTTGCCCCCGCCCCCCCAGAAAAATCTTGCGCCCACCACTTTGCGCACCGCTACCTTAACTCAGAGGGGCTCAACTCCAGTCCTCAAGACTCCCCAACAGGGCCGGTTTTTATCCCGTCAGGATAGCCACTTATTGAGCCACCTGTGCTGAAGCTGGGATAGCCTGACCACATGACCTGTTGGGGGGGTCTTGAGGAGTGGAGTTGAGCCCCCCTGCCTTCACCCACCCCCCTTCGTATTAGAAAGGAACATACAGCTAATACATTGGTGGGTTTACACAAACGGTGCCTCCCCAGCAGGAGAGCTCATGGAAGATTGGAATTGTTGGTCACATTTTATAGGATTGACCTACAGACCAAAGTTTTTACTGCACTTGGCGACCCTTTTGATGATATTGAAAGTGCTGTTGTAATAAACAAAGCTTTTTGCAAACCCACTCAAATAAAACCTTTCCATCTTCAACCTTGGACGGGTATGAAGTTACCAAGTGCTGTAAATCAAGGAATTTTATATATGTTATTTTTTTAATTAAAAGACATTGACCTCTTAACCGCCAGATGGACGTGCTCCCACTGGAACTAGATGGATTAATCTCCCAAGAGACCCATGTTTTGCATTTAACATCTGAGCTTCCAACACTACAAGCTATCAAATATTACATTGTTATATTAAATGTTATTTATTCTGCCAAAAACAAGCATTAACATTTCCCTATCATGTTACCATCTGCATTTCTTCTGTACAAGCAGAGGCCTACTTCTACAGTTTCCTTTGTGATCCTGGTGATCCACGAACAGCATTTTAGTGTCAAATCTTCCCGTGGCTTGCTGTCCTGGGATTCAATGACGACACAAAGTGCTCACTGAGTAAGTGGTCGTACTAACCACATGCTGTAAGTAAGCTGAATATACACAATGCACCATGTTCTTATATATACAGGCATACCCCGCATTAACGTACGCAATGGGACCGGAGCATGTATGTAAAGCGAAAATGTACTTAAAGTGAAGCACTACCTTTTCCCACTTATCGATGCATGTACTGTACTGCAATCGTCATATACGTGCATAACTGATGTAAATAATGCATTTGTAATAGGCTCTATAGTCTCCCTGCTTGCGCACAGCTTCGGTACAGGTAGGGAGCCGGTATTGCTGTTCAGGACGTGATGACAGGCGCATGCGTGAGCTGCCGTATGCCTATTGGGCGATATGTACTTACTCGCGAGTGTACTTAAAGTGAGTGTACTTAAAGCGGGGTATGCCTGTATTGTGTTTTTCACACAAATAACAAGATGTTATTTCATATAAAGCAAATACAAATATCCCTTGTGATCACATGGACGTCTCAGACAGGACTGCAACACTGCCTTTCCCCATTACCTCTTAGCATACAGTGCTTCCACTGCAGCTAGGGATTCTGGGTAATGTCATGCAAACAAACAAAACATTTTTCAATGTAAATACATTTATGTATTGTGTAGATTCTTGAAAAAATGGAACCCAGCCATTGGAACACTTAAATCATGTTAGAATACACCGGGCCATTGGAACACTTAAATCATGTTAGAATACACCGGGTCATTGGAACACTTAAATCATGTTAGAATAAACCGGGCCATTGGAACACTTAAATCATGTTAGAATACACTGGGTCATTGGAACACTTAAATCATGTTAGAATACACCGGGCCATTGGAACACTTAAATCATGTTAGAATACACCGGGTCATTGGAACACTTAAATCATGTTAGAATACACCGGGCCATTGGAACACTTAAATCATGTTAGAATACACCGGGCCATTGGAACACTTAAATCATGTTAGAATACACTGGGTCATTGGAACACTTAAATCATGTTAGAATACACCGGGTCATTGGAACACTTAAATCATGTTAGAATACACCGGGTCATTGGAACACTTAAATCATGTTAGAATACACAGGGTCATTGGAACACTTAAATCATGTTAGAATACACCGGGTCATTGGAACACTTAAATCATGTTAGAATACACTGGGTCATTGGAACACTTAAATCATGTTAGAATACACCGGGTCATTGGAACACTTAAATCATGTTAGAATACACCGGGCCATTGGAACACTTAAATCATGTTAGAATACACCGGGTCATTGGAACACTTAAATCATGTTAGAATACACCGGGCCATTGGAACACTTAAATCATGTTAGAATACACTGGGTCATTGGAACACTTAAATCATGTTAGAATACACCGGGCCATTGGAACACTTAAATCATGTTAGAATACACCGGGTCATTGGAACACTTAAATCATGTTAGAATACACCGGGTCATTGGAACACTTAAATCATGTTAGAATACACCGGGTCATTGGAACACTTAAATCATGTTAGAATACACTGGGCCATTGGAACACTTAAATCATGTTAGAATAAACCGGGCCATTGGAACACTTAAATCATGTTAGAATACACCGGGTCATTGGAACACTTAAATCATGTTAGAATACACCGGGCCATTGGAACACTTAAATCATGTTAGAATACACCGGGCCATTGGAACACTTAAATCATGTTAGAATACACCGGGTCATTGGAACATTTAAATCATGTTAGAATACACCGGGTCATTGGAACACTTAAATCATGTTAGAATACACCGGGCCATTGGAACACTTAAATCATGTTAGAATACACCGGGTCATTGGAACACTTAAATCATGTTAGAATACACGGGGCCATTGGAACACTTAAATCATGTTAAAATACACCGGGCCATTGGAACACTTAAATCATGTTAGAATACACTGGGTCATTGGAACACTTAAATCATGTTAGAATACACCGGGTCATTGGAACACTTAAATCATGTTAGAATACACCGGGTCATTGGAACACTTAAATCATGTTAGAATACACCGGGTCATTGGAACACTTAAATCATGTTAGAATACACCGGGCCATTGGAACACTTAAATCATGTTAGAATACACCGGGTCATTGGAACACTTAAATCATGTTAGAATACACCGGGCCATTGGAACACTTAAATCATGTTAGAATACACCGGGCCATTGGAACACTTAAATCATGTTAGAATACACCGGGTCATTGGAACACTTAAATCATGTTAGAATACACCGGGCCATTGGAACACTTAAATCATGTTAGAATACACCGGGTCATTGGAACACTTAAATCATGTTAGAATACACTGGGTCATTGGAACACTTAAATCATGTTAGATTACACCGGGTCATTGGAACACTTAAATCATGTTAGAATAAACCGGGCCATTGGAACACTTAAATCATGTTAGAATACACCGGGTCATTGGAACACTTAAATCATGTTAGAATACACCGGGCCATTGGAACACTTAAATCATGTTAGAATACACCGGGCCATTGGAACACTTAAATCATGTTAGAATACACCGGGTCATTGGAACACTTAAATCATGTTAGAATACACCGGGCCATTGGAACACCTAAATCATGTTAGAATACACCGGGCCATTGGAACACTTAAATCATGTTAGAATACACCGGGCCATTGGAACACTTAAATCATGTTAGAATACACTGGGCCATTGGAACACTTAAATCATGTTAGAATACACCGGGCCATTGGAACACTTAAATCATGTTAGAATACACTGGGCCATTGGAACACTTAAATCATGTTAGAATACACCGGGTCATTGGAACACTTAAATCATGTTAGAATACACCGGGTCATTGGAACACTTAAATCATGTTAGAATACACCGGGCCATTGGAACACTTAAATCATGTTAGAATACACCGGGTCATTGGAACACTTAAATCATGTTAGAATACACCGGGCCATTGGAACACCTAAATCATGTTAGAATACACCGGGCCATTGGAACACTTAAATCATGTTAGAATACACTGGGCCATTGGAACACTTAAATCATGTTAGAATACACCGGGTCATTGTAACACTTAAATCATGTTAGAATACACTGGGCCATTGGAACACTTAAATCATGTTAGAATACACCGAGCCATTGGAACACTTAAATCATGTTAGAATACACCGGGTCATTGGAACACTTAAATCATGTTAGAATACACTGGGTCATTGGAACACTTAAATCATGTTAGAATACACCGGGCCATTGATCAGGGCTTATACTTTGTAACAAGAAGGAGCCAGTGTCCTATTTGTCTGTCCCTGGTATTTGGAGGATTTAGGTCTGTGAGATCTCCTCTATAAGTATTAGTGGGATCAGCAGACTTGTATGACAGGGCAACGTCTTTACATGTGCGATTTATAGTTGAAATGCGACGCAAGCCCCTCTAGCATTCAAAAAGGCTCATGTTTCAAAAAAAGTAGGTCCTAAAGTTATAATCAGGGCATCACCATGGCTACTGGAGATTGCAGCCTGAACTCTTCTTCTTCCTCATACGCTTAATTATTATTAATTAACACTAATGTGCTTCACTGGAGCTCTAATGCTAAAATTTGCACTTGGCGTGCAGCGAAGGAAGACGTAGAGTACTCCAGACACTTCACTGGGACTTGTTTCCCCTGTACAGCTATTTTAGAAATTGGTATCGCAGGGACCAAACTACAAGAACAGTCCATTTGTTTAATGTTGGGGAGTTTTTGTTCAGAAGGTTGGGTACAGCTTACCCACCTTCAACCTACACAGAGAACATTTAAGCTATTCCTGTTGTGGAATGCAGTACTGGAGACAAGCTGGAGATGTGTAGGTGGAAGAAATCCAATTTAACGATAATTATATCGTAATGAGTGAATCCGTTATCAATACAGCGTGTCAAGTGCGTCAGTATACTGTTTGATAGGTCCTTCTCTCATACATATATCTGATTATATTGGGGACCACTTAAGAAAGAACCTTTGCAAATCAGATATATGTATGAAAGAAGGACCTATCCAGATAAAACCACCCAGTGAACCATATTAACTTTTAAGTATTATGTCCTATTATTATTGTTTGTGTGTGCAAAGACTAGAATGCTGAGTTCTGTTATGCTGGCGTAATCTATAGACAAAACAGGACATTTAACCACAGGTCTGTCAACTCACTGATCTGACGTTCATGTCACTGTTTTTTTGACTGGTGCCTTCTCCTTTCGTCTGATTCCAGATCGGTAATATCCCAAAAATAGAAAACTATTGTGCAGTCCAATTAAGAATTATACAAGTCTGTTGCACGGACAACCTAATGACACTTGGGTGATGTGAATAGGCTTGTTAATTCACCCACAAAAACAGCGTGTGACTGTGTGTGTATGTGTGTGCGCGCGTGTGTGCATTGACTGTTGCTGAGCGTGCTTCAAAGTTAATTTTGTTTGTCTCCCCAAGCGCGTACACCCCCCCAGTTTGTGCACCGCTGCATTCAATCAGAACACCCATACACACAATCACAACACAGACACAGCACACATACTCAATCACAACATACACACACCCAGACACAACACACAATCAATCACAACCAACACAGACAACACACACACACTCAATCACAACACACACAATCACAACCAACACAGACACAACACACACTCAATCAACAGACACACACTAACACACAATCAGAACACACTCATATCACAACTCACACTCAATCAGAACACACACACAATCACAACACACAACACACACTCAATCACAACACACACCACACACTCATATCACAACACACACCACACTCAATATCACAACACACACACCACACTCAATATCACAACACACACAAACAATCACAACCAACACTCAATCACAACACAAACAATCACAACCAACACAGACACAACACACACTCAATCACAACACACACTCAATCACAACCAACACAGACACACCACACACATATCAAAACACAGACACAATCACACACTCAATCACAACACACACACACAATCAGAACACACTCATATCACAACACACCACACACACACTCAATAACAACACATACCACACACACACACAATCACAACACACACACCACACACTCATATCACAACACACCACACACACTCAATCACAACACACAGAAACAACCCACCACACACAATCACAATCAACACAGACACAACACACACACTCAATCGCAACACACACTCAATCACAACCAACATAGACACACCACACACATCACAACACAGGCACAATCACACACAATCAGAACACACACGCACACCACACACTCATATCACAACACATACCACACACACTCAATCACAACACACACACACACAATCACAACACACACTCAATCACAACACACACACACACACAATCACAACACACACTCAATCACAACACACACAATCACAACACACACCACACACACACACCACACACTCATATCAAGACACAAACACAATCACAACACACACTCATATCACAACACACACACAATCACAACATACACCACACACATCACAACACACACAATCACAACACACACACAATCACAACACACACACACTCATATCACAACACATCCCCCCCCCCCCCTCAGGTTAAATTACTACTACTGTACTGCATGCTCGGTCCCCCACGCTGCTGAACACTGGAGCGAGTACACAGACAGGAAGAGAAGGAGGGATTGTGTCTGTGTGCAGAGAGACGCCCCGTCCCCTCTGCAAGCACAGGGAGCAGCCTCAGCACGGAGCTTCAGCTGCTCGCCCGCCCGTGCACTGCTCTGCCCGCCCCCAGGTTTCGCCGCACAGCCTGCGCCCCCCCCCTAAATAATTTGGCACCCCCCAGTTTGCGCACCGCTGGGGGGCGCAAACGGGGCTCAAGAATTTCTGGGGGGGGTGGAGGGTGGGGGCATGGCGCTTACAGAGGCCCCGCTCTCTTCCCCAAAGCATTTAAATTAAATGCTGGCGGAGCGCGTGCGAGACCTCTGTAAGTTCCCTTATCTGATCTCCGGCAGCTTCTGGTGACCGCCATAGCAATGCAGTGTTATACGACGCCAGAAACACCGGTGACAAGGTAAGGGGGGGGGGGGGGGGGAGAGCAGGCAGGGGCGCAGACTAAAAAGTTTGCGCACCCCTGTTCTAGTGCAGGGGTTGCCAACTCCAGTCCGTAATGACCAGGTCAGGTTTTAAGGATATCCCTGCTTCAGCACAGGTGGCGCAATCAGTGGCTAAGTGGTGCAATCAGTGGCTCAGTCATTGACTGTCATTGACTGAGCCACTGATTGAGCCTCATGTGCTGAAGCAAGGATATCCTGAAAACCTGACCTGTTGGTGGCCCTTGAGGACTGGAGTTGGCCTGCCCTGCACTATAATTACAGAGCTTCCATACGTGCCCAGGATGGCCGTATGGTCATTGTATTGTGAGTACAGTCGGTGAAACAAAGTCACGTTTTAAACCAGCATTGAAATGTTCAGTTATAGGCCGCTATGTTTTGTAGGAAAATTGTAATCCATTTATTATGTGTCAAACTGATCTGTTAAATCCTGTTCCCATAACACTGAGCGCTGTCACATTACCGCACTAAAATATTACTTTTAATTTCAGTGTCTGTACACCAGGGAAGAACAATGTGTTGCTTAAATTGTGGCTGAGTTAGCAAAGTGCGTCTTCATTAACAAGTCTTCCACGATTCATTATATATCGTTAGGTCTCAAATTCCATGCGATTTCTCCCTCGTGATATTCAGACGTAGCTGGTAACTGCAGTAATCCAGCGGCTCTCAGAGGGATCGTCTGGTGACTGCAGTAATCCAGCGGCTCTCAGAAGGATCGTCTGGTAACTGCAGTAATCCAGCGGCTCTCAGAGGGATCGTCTGGTGACTGCAGTAATCCAGCGGCTCTCAGAGGGATCGTCTGGTAACTGCAGTAATCCAGCGGCTCTCAGAAGGATCGTCTGGTAACTGCAGTAATCCAGCGGCTCTCAGAGGGATCGTCTGGTGACTGCAGTAATCCAGCAGGCTCTCCGAGGGATCGTCTGGTAACTGCAGTAATCCAGCGGCTCTCAGAGGGATCGTCTGGTAACTGCAGTAATCCAGCAGCTCTAAGAGGGATCGTCTGGTAACTGCAGTAATCCAGCGGCTCTCAGAAGGATCGTCTGGTAACTGCAGTAATCCAGCGGCTCTCAGAGGGATCGTCTGGTGACTGCAGTAATCCAGCGGCTCTCCGAGGGATCGTCTGGTAACTGCAGTAATCCAGCGGACCTCAGAAGGATCATCTGGTAACTGCAGTAATCCAGCGGCTCTCAGAGGGATCGTCTGGTGACTGCAGTAATCCAGCAGGCTCTCCGAAGGATCGTCTGGTAACTGCAGTAATCCAGCAGGCTCTCCGAGGGATCGTCTGGTAACTGCAGTAATCCAGCAGCTCTCAGAGGGATCGTCTGGTAACTGCAGTAATCCAGCGGCTCTCAGAAGGATCGTCTGGTAACTGCAGTAATCCAGCGGCTCTCAGAGGGATCGTCTGGTGACTGCAGTAATCCAGCGGCTCTCCGAGGGATCGTCTGGTAACTGCAGTAATCCAGCGGACCTCAGAAGGATCGTCTGGTGACTGCAGTAATCCAGCAGCTCTCAGAGGGATCGTCTGGTAACTGCAGTAATCCAGCGGCTCTCAGAGGGATCGTCTGGTGACTGCAGTAATCCAGCGGCTCCCAGAGGGATCGTCTGGTGACTGCAGTAATCCAGCGGCTCTCAGAAGGATCGTCTGGTAACTGCAGTAATCCAGCAGGCTCTCAGAGGGATCATCTGGTAACTGCAGTAATCCAGCGGCTCTCAGAAGGATCGTCTGGTAACTGCAGTAATTCAGCAGCTCTCAGAGGGATCGTCTGGTGACTGCAGTAATCCAGCGGCTCTCAGAGGGATCGTCTGGTAACTGCAGTAATCCAGCGGCTCTCAGAAGGATCGTCTGGTGACTGCAGTAATCTAGCAGCTCTCAGAAGGATCGTCTGGTAACTGCAGTAATCCAGTGGCTCTCAGAAGGATCGTCTGGTAACTGCAGTAATCCAGCGGCTCTCAGAGGGATCGTCTGGTGACTGCAGTAATCCAGCGGCTCTCAGAAGGATCGTCTGGTAACTGCAGTAATCCAGCGGCTCTCAGAGGGATCGTCTGGTGACTGCAGTAATCCAGCGGCTCTCAGAGGGATCGTCTGGTAACTGCAGTAATCCAGCAGGCTCTCAGAAGGATCGTCTGGTAACTGCAGTAATCCAGCGGCTCTCAGAGGGATCGTCTGGTGACTGCAGTAATCCAGCAGGCTCTCCGAGGGATCGTCTGGTAACTGCAGTAATCCAGCGGCTCTCAGAGGGATCGTCTGGTAACTGCAGTAATCCAGCAGCTCTCAGAGGGATCGTCTGGTAACTGCAGTAATCCAGCGGCTCTCAGAAGGATCGTCTGGTAACTGCAGTAATCCAGCGGCTCTCAGAGGGATCGTCTGGTGACTGCAGTAATCCAGCGGCTCTCCGAGGGATCGTCTGGTAACTGCAGTAATCCAGCGGACCTCAGAAGGATCATCTGGTAACTGCAGTAATCCAGCGGCTCTCAGAGGGATCGTCTGGTGACTGCAGTAATCCAGCAGGCTCTCCGAGGGATCGTCTGGTAACTGCAGTAATCCAGCAGGCTCTCCGAGGGATCGTCTGGTAACTGCAGTAATCCAGCAGCTCTCAGAGGGATCGTCTGGTAACTGCAGTAATCCAGCGGCTCTCAGAAGGATCGTCTGGTAACTGCAGTAATCCAGCGGCTCTCAGAGGGATCGTCTGGTGACTGCAGTAATCCAGCGGCTCTCCGAGGGATCGTCTGGTAACTGCAGTAATCCAGCGGACCTCAGAAGGATCGTCTGGTGACTGCAGTAATCCAGCAGCTCTCAGAGGGATCGTCTGGTAACTGCAGTAATCCAGCGGCTCTCAGAGGGATCGTCTGGTGACTGCAGTAATCCAGCGGCTCTCAGAGGGATCGTCTGGTGACTGCAGTAATCCAGCGGCTCTCAGAAGGATCGTCTGGTAACTGCAGTAATCCAGCAGGCTCTCAGAGGGATCATCTGGTAACTGCAGTAATCCAGCGGCTCTCTGAAGGATCGTCTGGTAACTGCAGTAATTCAGCAGCTCTCAGAGGGATCGTCTGGTGACTGCAGTAATCCAGCGGCTCTCAGAGGGATCGTCTGGTAACTGCAGTAATCCAGCGGCTCTCAGAAGGATCGTCTGGTGACTGCAGTAATCTAGCAGCTCTCAGAAGGATCGTCTGGTAACTGCAGTAATCCAGTGGCTCTCAGAAGGATCGTCTGGTAACTGCAGTAATCCAGCGGCTCTCAGAGGGATCGTCTGGTGACTGCAGTAATCCAGCGGCTCTCAGAGGGATCGTCTGGTAACTGCAGTAATCCAGCAGCTCTCAGAGGGATCGTCTGGTAACTGCAGTAATCCAGCAGCTCTCAGAGGGATCGTCTGGTGACTGCAGTAATCCAGCAGGCTCTCAGAGGGATCGTCTGGTAACTGCAGTAATCCAGCAGGCTCTCAGAAGGATCATCTGGTAACTGCAGTAATCCAGCGGCTCTCAGAGGGATCGTCTGGTAACTGCAGTAATCTAGCGGCTCTCAGAAGGATCGTCAGGTGACTGCAGTAATCCAGCGGCTCTCAGAGGGATCGTCTGGTGACTGCAGTAATCCAGCGGCTCTCAGAAGGATCGTCTGGTGACTGCAGTAATCCAGTGGCTCTCAGAAGGATCGTCTGGTAACTGCAGTAATCCAGTGGCTCTCAGAAGGATCGTCTGGTAACTGCAGTAATCCAGCAGGCTCTCAGAAGGATCATCTGGTAACTGCAGTAATCCAGCGGCTCTCCGAGGAATCGTCTGGTAACTGCAGCAATCCAGTGACACTCAGAAGGATCGTCTGGTAACTGCAGTAATCCAGCGGCTCTCAGAGGGAACATCTTGTCTGGTAACTGCAGTAATCCAGCGGCTCTCAGAGGGATCGTCTGGTGACTACAGTAATCCAGCGGCTCTCAGAAGGATCATCTGGTAACTGCAGTAATCCAGCGGCTCTCAGAGGGATCGTCTGGTAACTGCAGTAATCTAGCGGCTCTCAGAAGGATCGTCAGGTGACTGCAGTAATCCAGCGGCTCTCAGAGGGATCGTCTGGTGACTGCAGTAATCCAGCGGCTCTCAGAGGGATCGTCTGGTAACTACAGTAATCCAGCAGCTCTCAGAAGGATTGTCTGGTAACTGCAGTAATCCAGCGGCTCTCAGAAGGATCGTCTGGTGACTGCAGTAATCCAGCGGCTCTCAGAAGGATCGTCTGGTAACTGCAGTAATCCAGCAGGCTCTCAGAGGGATCGTCTTGTAACTGCAGTAATCCAGCGGCTCTCAGAGGGATCGTCTGGTAACTGCAGTAATCCAGCGGCTCTCAGAGGGATCGTCTGGTAACTGCAGTAATCCAGCGGCTCTCAGAAGGATCGTCTGGTAACTGCAGTAATCCAGCGGCTCTCAGAAGGATCGTCTGGTGACTGCAGTAATCCAGCGGCTCTCAGAAGGATCGTCTGGTAACTGCAGTAATCCAGCGGCTCTCAGAAGGATTGTCTGGTGACTGCAGTAATCCAGCCGGCTCTCAGAGGGATCATCTGGTAACTGCAGTAATCCAGCGGCTCTCAGAGGGATCGTCTGGTAACTACAGTAATCCAGCGGCTCTCAGAAGGATCGTCTGGTGACTGCAGTAATCCAGTGGCTCTCAGAAGGATCGTCTGGTAACTGCAGTAATCCAGCAGGCTCTCAGAAGGATCGTCTGGTAACTGCAGTAATCCAGCGGCTCTCAGAGGGATCGTCTGGTGACTGCAGTAATCCAGCGGCTCTCAGAAGGATCGTCTGGTGACTGCAGTAATCCAGCGGCTCTCAGAAGGATCGTCTGGTGACTGCAGTAATCCAGCGGCTCTCAGAAGGATCGTCAGGTGACTGCAGTAATCCAGCAGCTCTCAGAAGGATTGTCTGGTGACTGCAGTAATCCAGCGGCTCTCAGAGGGATCATCTGGTGACTGCAGTAATCCAGCGGCTCTCAGAGGGATCGTCTGGTGACTGCAGTAATCCAGCGGCTCTCAGAAGGATCGTCAGGTGACTGCAGTAATCCAGCAGCTCTCAGAAGGATTGTCTGGTGACTGCAGTAATCCAGCCGGCTCTCAGAGGGATCGTCTGGTGACTGCAGTAATCCAGCGGCTCTCAGAGGGATCGTCTGGTGACTGCAGTAATCCAGCGGCTCTCAGAGGGATCGTCAGGTGACTGCAGTAATCCAGCAGCTCTCCGAGGGATCGTCTGGTGACTGGAAATATTACTGTACAAATCGGCAGGCATATCCCGCACGCCTTTCCTTAGGATTGGCCCCGAAAAGCATGTAGAGCACATGTAACCAAAAGACAGGACATGGTCACGCAGCGGTATACTTAAATCCTGACCTGTTAGCGGTATACTTAAATCCTGACCTGTTAGCGGTATACTTAAATCCTGTCCTGTTAGCGGTATACTTAAATCCTGACCTGTTAGCGGTATACTTAAATCCTGACCACTGTGGTCTAAACCAGGGGAGCCCAAGCTTCCTGCGCTGCCCCCCCCTCCCGCCTGCTCTCCCCCCCTCCCCCCGCCTGCTCTCCCCCTGTGTCGAGCCCCTCCTGTCATGTGATGTCACTTCACGTGAACCCCACAGCGTCATTAGATGCCGAAGGCGGCTCAATTCAAGTAAGTGAGTAACAGGCCTCGCGCTGAAGAGCGTGGGTTTCTGTGTAACAGCCGCGCCCCGCCCCCCCAATCGCCCCCAGTTTGCGCACCCCATGTCTAGACTGTAAGTTCTCGGACTCAGGGCTGGCCTTACCTCTGTATCTGTTTGCGCTGGTCTGTCTTCATTTGTCTGTTATTCGGTTTGTGTAATACACACAACTCTGTGTCTCCATTAGAACCGCGATGTGGAAAATGTTGGCGCTTTGCAAATCAACAATAATATTATTACTTGTCTCTCTGAGGACATTTTAAGTTCCCGAAAACGTTGTCCGCGGTGAAAAGCCCCTGGATTTGGGCGGCAGCAATCCTGCCCGAGGAGGCCCCACAACTCAATGAATGTTAAAGAGAAATAAAAAGGGGATTGAGCAAAATGAGATTTGGAGACTATTGGGGCAAACATGTTTTTCTGAGCTGTTTATCTTCAGCTGGAACACATCATCCCGCAGCTGCAATACATCAAAAGCTCTCAATTATGTTATACTTTCTATTCACGCCTGCCGTTTGTTCTATATCTTTAAGATATGACATTACCCCTGGAGACTGTGATGGCAGATACAATAGATTTGTTCAAAAAAAGGTTGGGCAGCTTTTTAGAAAGGAAAGGTATACAGGCAGTCCTCGTTTTACAACGCTTCGCTTTACAACGAATGGCTTATCCAACGCTATGCAATGCATACCTATGTTCATTTTTACAACGCCAAAACGGCTTATCCAACGCTCTTACGACGCTTTGCAACGTTGTTTATGTGTATGTGTGTGTGTGTGTATATACACACATACACAAACAACGTTGCAAAGCATCGTAAGAGCGTATATATATATTATTATACTATATAATATTATATTATACTATATAATATATTATTTATTATTTTATATTATATATATAATACAGTATATACACTATATAATGTATGTGTGTGCTGCATATCTTATTGCCTGCGTAAAATATTTGGTGTATTTTAGTGTTAAAAATGCCTTCAGGAACGCCCGCACCAAAAGACAAAAATCCTGTCTTTCGGCCACGGCAGTCGTGCATCGCGGCTTTGTGCGCGCACGAGTACACACCCACTGGGGCCTACCCCATAGAGGGTCGCGCCTTGTGTGCGGCGCGCACGCCCCAGCAGCCACTGGGGACCTGACCGTAAGGCGTTATGCAGCTGCTGAATACTAAGGAGACGCAGTAATCGAGGTCCAGGAAGATAAAATCCTGAATGTGTGCAGGTGCTCGAGTCAGTATGTCCATGAATGTGTGCAGGTGCTCGAGTCAGTATGTCCATGAATGTGTGCAGGTGCTCGAGTCAGTATGTCCATGAATGTGTGCAGGTGCTCGAGTCAGTATGTCCATGAATCTGAGCAGATGCTTGAGTCAGTATGTCCATGAATGTGTGCAGGTACTCGAGTCAGTATGTCCATGAATGTGTGCAGGTGCTCAAGTCAGTATGTCCATGAATGTGTGCAGGTGCTCGAGTCAGTATGTCCATGAATCTGAGCAGATGCTCGAGTCAGTATGTCCATGAATGTGTGCAGGTGCTCGAGTCAGTATGTCCATGAATGTGTGCAGGTACTCGAGTCAGTATGTCCATGAATCTGAGCAGATGCTCGAGTCAGTATGTCCATGAATGTGTGCAGGTGCTCGAGTCAGTATGTCCATGAATGTGTGCAGGTGCTCAAGTCAGTATGTCCATGAATGTGTGCAGGTGCTCGAGTCAGTATGTCCATGAATGTGAGCAGGAACTCGAGTCAGTATGTCCATGAATGTGTGCAGGTACTCGAGTCAGTATGTCCATGAATGTGAGCAGATGCTCGAGTCAGTATGTCCATGAATGTGAGCAGGTGCTCGAGTCAGTATGTCCATGAATGTGTGCAGATACTCGACTCAGTATGTCCATAAATGTGTGCAGGTGCTCGAATCAGTACGTCCATGAATGTGTGCAGGTACTCGAGTCAGTATGTCCATGAATCTGAGCAGATGCTCGAGTCAGTATGTCCATGAATGTGTGCAGGTGCTCCAGTCAGTATGTCCATGAATGTGTGCAGGTACTCGAGTCAGTATGTCCATGAATCTGAGCAGATGCTCGAGTCAGTACGTCCATGAATGTGAGCAGGTGCTCCAGTCAGTATGTCCATGAATGTGTGCAGGTACTCGAGTCAGTATGTCCATGAAGGTGTGCAGGTACTCGAGTCAGTATGTCCATGCATGTGTGCAGGTACTCGAGTCAGTATGTCCATGAATGTGTGCAGGTACTCGAGTCAGTATGTCCATGAATGTGAGCAGGTGCTCGAGTCAGTATGTCCATGAATGTGTGCAGATGCGTCAGTCAGTATGTCCATGAATCTGAGCAGATGCTCGAGTCAGTACGTCCATGAATGTGAGCAGATGCTCGAGTCAGTATGTCCATGAATGTGAGCAGATGCTCGAGTCTGTATCCATGAATGTGAGCAGGTACTCGAGTCAGTATGTCCATGAATGTGAGCAGGTGCTCCAGTCAGTATGTCCATGAATGTGAGCAGGTGCTCGAGTCAGTATGTCCATGAATCTGAGCAGATGCTCGAGTCAGTATGTCCATGAATGTGAGCAGATGCTCGAGTCAGTATGTCCATGAATGTGAGCAGATGCTCGAGTCAGTATGTCCATGAATGTGAGCAGGTGCTCGAGTCAGTATGTCCATGAATGTGAGCAGGTGCTCCAGTCAGTATGTCCATGAATGTGAGCAGGTGCTCCAGTCAGTATGTCCATGAATGTGTGCAGGTGCTCGAGTCAGTATGTCCATGAATGTGTGCAGGTGCTCGAGTCAGTATGTCCATGAATGTGTGCAGATACTCGAGTCAGTATGTCCATGAATGTGAGCAGGTGCTCCAGTCAGTATGTCCATGAATGTGAGCAGGTGCTCGAGTCAGTACGTCCATGAATGTGTGCAGGTGCTCGAGTCAGTATGTCCATGAATGTGTGCAGGTACTTGAGTCAGTATGTCCATGCATGTGTGCAGGTACTCGAGTCAGTATGTCCATGAATGTGAGCAGGAACTCGAGTCAGTATGTCCATGAATGTGTGCAGGTGCTCGAGTCAGTATTTCCATGAATGTGTGCAGGTGCTCGAGTCAGTATTTCCATGAATGTGTGCAGATACTCGAGTCAGTATGTCTATGAATGTGAGCAGGTGCTCGAGTCAGTATGTCCATGAATGTGAGCAGGTGCTCCAGTCAGTATGTCCATGAATGTGTGCAGGTGCTCGAGTCAGTATGTCCATGAATGTGAGCAGGTGCTCGAGTCAGTACGTCCATGAATATGTGCAGGTGCTCGAGTCAGTATGTCCATGAATGTGTGCAGGTACTTGAGTCAGTATATCCATGCATGTGTGCAGGTACTCGAGTCAGTATGTCCATGAATGTGAGCAGGAACTCGAGTCAGTATGTCCATGAATGTGTGCAGGTGCTCGAGTCAGTATTTCCATGAATGTGTGCAGGTGCTCGAGTC
This sequence comes from Ascaphus truei, assembly GCF_040206685.1. Taxonomy (NCBI): domain Eukaryota; kingdom Metazoa; phylum Chordata; class Amphibia; order Anura; family Ascaphidae; genus Ascaphus; species Ascaphus truei. The sequence goes on along the minus strand of NC_134485.1, from coordinate 8,257,294 downwards.
AGTATTTCCATGAATGTGTGCAGATACTCGAGTCAGTATGTCTATGAATGTGAGCAGGTGCTCGAGTCAGTATGTCTATGAATGTGAGCAGGTGCTCGAGTCAGTATGTCCATGAATGTGAGCGTGGTTGTGTTATCACCAGGAATGTGGAACTCTTACGCCGGGGATGCCGAGCTAATATTAACCGCTTTTTGCGGCAGTAAGCTCTTCTGGCCACACACTTGTTACCACACTGAAATCAGCTAGACAGACCTGGAAGAGAGATCACCAGAGCTGCTCACAGGGAGAAGAAGGCAAGTACGTGTTGAGGAAGGAGATAAGAGGTTTTGAGGGAGATGAGAAGAGGAATTCTTGGGTAATTGACAAAATGAGGTGGGTACGATACAGTCGGTAGAAAAAGCTAAGGGCACAGTGCACAAAAATTGTGTCCCCAACAGTCCAGGTGATAAGGATATCCCTGCTTCAGCATAGGTGGCTCAGTCAATCCCTGCTTCAGCACAGTTGGCTCAATCAGTCCCTGCTTCAGCACAGGTCTTCGACTGAGCCACTGATTGAGCTACATGTACTGAAGCCAGGGTATCCGTAAAACCAGACCTGTTGGGGACCCTTGACGACTGGAGTTGGCCACCCATGCCCTATTCATTTCAATGGGAGCCGAGGTGTGCTAAAGCTGGGCACCCTTTTGTAGATGTAGGCCAAAGAACTCTGCGGTGAAACCAAGCTCGCAACACCCCCCTCCGCTGAATATAGTAAGAAGTGGGGCAGCTCTTACCGAACAATGTATTGTCTGTCACTCAATGCAAGGGAAGGTATACCTCTAACAGTGCAACGCCCCACGTCTTCCTAAACTTATTAGTGACCAAAGTCTGCAAAACGAGTACAGCTTTAGGAGGTTCAGTATACTTTTTTACATTTAGGTTAAAAAGAAATGTCTCATAGGGGAACTACTTGCCATCATATGTACATGATGTGATACTGAATGTTTTCACAGGGTTAACTAAAAATCCAGTGAATTCACAGCAGTTTCTCCCTCTTGATTTGTCCGCAGCTGTAGCCAGTGGAGTTAAAGTGACGATGCCGGAGAACAAGAAGGTGGCCATGCTTTTCCAGCCTGAGTTACTCCGCTGCCACTACTCCACCTCGTCTACCCAAGCAGCGGTGGTCCAGTGGAGATACAAGTCCTACTGCCAGGACCGCATGGAGGAGGCCTTGGGTATGGGGAATGCAGGGCTGCAAGCCATGAGCAAGAGGAACTTGGGCTGGGATCCATACCTGGACTGTGTAGATGGCGGCAGGACGGTTCGCATTGTGGCCTCCAAGCAAGGATCTACTGTGACATTGGGAGACTTCTATAAGGGCAGAGATATCACCATTGTTCATGGTAATGTACTCTAAATGTGTGTACTTTGTGACTGTAACTATCGCAAGCATAGCATGTGAGCAATAAGGCCTGGGACATAGTGAGTTTTAAGCTCGCTGAGGCGGGCTGAGCCGCGCTGAGCAGATGCACAAAGCCCCTGCATCTTTCATCAGCGCGGCTATAGTTTCTCCCTCCGCATGCGCGCTGATGCGTGCGGAGGCTGAGAAACTTTCCAGAGACAGGCAGTTTTTAAATTTGCCGCTCGGGGAAGCGGAGGAGCGGGGGACTAGCCCTGCCTCCCGCTCTGCCTCCTGGCACGCCGCACAGAGAGAGCCGCACAGAGAGAGAGCAGCACAGAGAGAGAGCCGCACAGAGAGAGAGCCGCACAGAGAGAGCGAGCCGCACAGAGAGCGAGCCGCACAGAGAGCGAGCCGCACAGAGAGAGCGAGCCGCACAGAGAGAGAGCCGCACAGAGAGAGAGCCGCACAGAGAGAGAGCCGCACAGAGAGAGAGCCGCACAGAGAGAGAGCCGCACAGAGAGAGAGCCGCACAGAGAGAGAGCCGCACAGAGAGAGAGCCGCACAGAGAGAGAGCCGCACAGAGAGAGAGCCGCACAGAGAGAGCCGCACAGAGAGAGAGAGCACAGAGAGAGAGCCGCACAGAGAGAGCCGCACAGAGAGAGAGAGACGCACAGAGAGAGAGCCGCACAGAGAGAGAGCCGCACAGAGAGAGAGCCGCACAGAGAGAGAGCCGCACAGAGAGAGAGCCGCACACAGAGAGAGCCGCACAGAGAGAGAGCCGCACACAGAGAGAGCCGCACAGAGAGAGAGAGACGCACAGAGAGAGCCGCACAGAGAGAGACGCACAGAGAGAGAGCCGCACAGAGAGAGAGCCGCACAGAGAGAGACGCACAGAGAGAGAGCCGCACAGAGAGAGAGAGACGCACAGAGAGAGAGCCGCACAGAGAGAGAGCCGCACAGAGAGAGAGACGCACAGAGAGAGAGAGAGACGCACAGAGAGAGAGAGCCGCACAGAGAGAGAGAGCCGCACAGAGAGAGAGAGCCGCACAGAGAGAGAGCCGTACAGAGAGAGAGACGCACAGAGAGAGAGCCGCACAGAGAGAGAGAGCCGCACAGAGAGAGAGAGCCGCACAGAGAGAGAGCCGCACAGAGAGAGAGACGCACAGAGAGAGAGACGCACAGAGAGAGAGAGAGACGCACAGAGAGAGAGAGACGCACAGAGAGAGAGAGACGCACAGAGAGAGAGAGCCGCACAGAGAGAGAGACGCACAGAGAGAGCCGCACAGAGAGAGAGAGACGCACAGAGAGAGAGAGCCGCACAGAGAGAGAGAGCCGCACAGAGAGAGAGCCTCACAGAGAAAGAGCCGCACAGAGAGAGAGCCGCACAGAGAGAGAGCCGCACAGAGAGAGAGCCGCACAGAGAGAGAGCCGCACAGAGAGAGAGCCACACAGAGAGAGAGAGACGCACAGAGAGAGAGCCGCACAGAGAGAGAGCCGCACAGAGAGAGAGCCGCATAGAGAGAGACGCACAGAGAGAGAGCCGCACAGAGAGAGAGAGAGCCGCACAGAGAGAGAGCCGCACAGAGAGAGAGAGAGCCGCACAGAGAGAGAGAGAGACGCACAGAGAGAGAGAGACGCACAGAGAGAGAGCCGCACAGAGAGAGAGCCGCACAGAGAGAGAGCCGCACAGAGAGAGAGCCGCACAGAGAGAGAGCCGCACAGAGAGAGAGCCGCACAGAGAGAGAGCCGCACAGAGAGAGAGCCGCACAGAGAGAGAGCCGCACAGAGAGAGAGCCGCACAGAGAGAGAGCCGCACAGAGAGAGAGCCGCACAGAGAGAGAGACGCACAGAGAGAGAGCCGCACAGAGAGAGAGCCGCACAGAGAGAGAGCCGCACAGAGAGAGAGCCGCACAGAGAGAGAGCCGCACAGAGAGAGAGCCGCACAGAGAGAGAGCCGCACAGAGAGAGAGCCGCACAGAGAGAGAGCCGCACAGAGAGAGAGCCGCACAGAGAGAGAGCCGCACAGAGAGAGAGCCGCACAGAGAGAGAGACGCACAGAGAGAGAGCCGCACAGAGAGAGAGCCGCACAGAGAGAGAGCCGCACAGAGAGAGAGCCGCACAGAGAGAGAGCCGCACAGAGAGAGAGCCTCACAGAGAGAGAGCCGCACAGAGAAAGAGACGCACAGAGAGAGAGCCGCACAGAGAGAGAGCCGCACAGAGAGAGAGCCGCACAGAGAGAGAGCCACATAGAGAGAGAGAGACGCACAGAGAGAGCCGCACAGAGAGAGACGCACAGAGAGAGAGCCGCACAGAGAGAGAGCCGCACAGAGAGAGACGCACAAAGAGAGAGCCGCACAGAGAGAGAGAGACGCATAGAGAGAGAGCCGCACAGAGAGAGAGCCACATAGAGAGAGAGAGACGCACAGAGAGAGCCGCACAGAGAGAGACGCACAGAGAGAGAGCCGCACAGAGAGAGAGCCGCACAGAGAGAGACGCACAAAGAGAGAGCCGCACAGAGAGAGAGAGACGCATAGAGAGAGAGCCGCACAGAGAGAGAGCCGCACAGAGAGAGAGACGCACAGAGAGAGAGAGAGACGCACAGAGAGAGAGAGACGCACAGAGAGAGAGAGACGCACAGAGAGAGAGAGCCGCACAGAGAGAGAGAGACGCACAGAGAGAGAGCCGCACAGAGAGAGAGAGCCGCACAGAGAGAGAGCCGCACAGAGAGAGAGCCGCACAGAGAGAGAGCCGCACAGAGAGAGAGCCGCACAGAGAGAGAGACGCACAGAGAGAGAGAGACGCACAGAGAGAGAGAGACGCACAGAGAGAGAGACGCACAGAGAGAGAGCCGCACAGAGAGAGAGCCGCACAGAGAGAGAGAGCCGCACAGAGAGATAGCCTCACAGAGAAAGAACCGCACAGAGAGAGAGCCGCACAGAGAGAGAGCCGCACAGAGAGAGAGCCGCACAGAGAGAGAGACGCACAGAGAGAGAGACGCACAGAGAGCCGCACAGAGAGAGAGAGACGCACAGAGAGAGAGCCGCACAGAGAGAGAGCTGCACAGAGAGAGAGCCGCATAGAGAGAGAGAGACGCACAGAGAAAGCCGCACAGAGAGAGAGCCGCACAGAGAGAGAGCCGCACAGAGAGAGAGCCGCACAGAGAGAGAGAGAGACGCACAGAGAGAGAGAGAGACGCACAGAGAGAGAGAGACGCACAGAGAGAGAGCCGCACAGAGAGAGAGACGCACAGAGAGAGAGCCGCACAGAGAGAGAGCCGCACAGAGAGAGAGGGACGCACAGAGAGAGAGAGACGCACAGAGAGAGAGAGAGACGCACAGAGAGAGAGAGAGACGCACAGAGAGAGAGAGACGCACAGAGAGAGAGCCGCACAGAGAGAGAGCCGCACAGAGAGAGAGCCGCACAGAGAGAGAGCCGCACAGAGAGAGAGCCGCACAGAGAGAAAGACGCACAGAGAGAGAGACGCACAGAGAGAGAGCCGCACAGAGAGAGAGAGACGCACAGAGAGAGAGAGACGCACAGAGAGAGAGCCGCACAGAGAGAGAGAGACGCACAGAGAGAGAGAGACGCACAGAGAGAGAGCCGCACAGAGAGAGCCGCACAGAGAGAGAGCCGCACAGAGAGAGAGCCGCACAGAGAGAGAGCCGCACAGAGAGAGAGCCGCACAGAGAGAGAGCCGCACAGAGAGAGAGCCGCACAGAGAGAGAGCCGCACAGAGAGAGAGCCGCACAGAGAGAGAGCCGCACAGAGAGAGAGGGCGTCTCCGGAGCATTTCATTACCACGGTCACGTGACGCAGACATTTAAATGCATAGGAGATGCCGGCACCCCATAACGGGGCCTTTATCTCGGGAAGCTGGGGGTCCCCGGACCTCACATCAATGCGGTTCTGCTCCGGAGAACCCCTGCTCATCTACACAGAGACGCACAGAGAGAGAGAGACGCACAGAGAGAGAGCCGCATAGAGAGAGAGACGCACAGAGAGAGAGCCGCACAGAGAGAGAGCCGCACAGAGAGAGAGAGCCGCACAGAGAGATAGCCTCACAGAGAAAGAGCCGCACAGAGAGAGCCGCACAGAGAGAGAGCCGCACAGAGAGAGCCGCACAGAGAGAGAGCCGCACAGAGAGCCGCACAGAGAGAGAGAGACGCACAGAGAGAGAGCCGCACAGAGAGAGAGCTGCACAGAGAGAGAGCCGCATAGAGAGAGAGAGACGCACAGAGAAAGCCGCACAGAGAGAGAGCCGCACAGAGAGAGAGAGAGACGCACAGAGAGAGAGAGAGACGCACAGAGAGAGAGAGACGCACAGAGAGAGAGAGACGCACAGAGAGAGAGACGCACAGAGAGAGAGCCGCACAGAGAGAGAGAGACGCACAGAGAGAGAGAGACGCACAGAGAGAGAGAGACGCACAGAGAGAGAGAGCCGCACAGAGAGAGCCGCACAGAGAGAGAGCCGCACAGAGAGAGAGCCGCACAGAGAGAGAGCCGCACAGAGAGAGAGCCGCACAGAGAGAGAGACGCACAGAGAGAGAGCCGCACAGAGAGAGAGCCGCACAGAGAGAGAGAGACGCACAGAGAGAGAGACGCACAGAGAGAGAGCCGCACAGAGAGAGAGCCGCACAGAGAGAGAGCCGCACAGAGAGAGAGAGACGCACAGAGAGAGAGACGCACAGAGAGAGAGACGCACAGAGAGAGAGCCGCACAGAGAGAGAGCCGCACAGAGAGAGCCGCACAGAGAGAGAGCCGCACAGAGAGAGAGCCGCACAGAGAGAGAGCCGCACAGAGAGAGAGCCGCACAGAGAGAGAGCCGCACAGAGAGAGAGACGCACAGAGAGAGAGACGCACAGAGAGAGAGGGCGTCTCCGGAGCATTTCATTACCACGGTCCCGTGACGCAGACATTTAAATGCATAGGAGATGCCGGCACCCCATAACGGGGCCTTTATCTCGGGAAGCTGGGGGTCCCCGGACCTCACATCAAGGCGGTTCTGCTCCGGAGAACCCCTGCTCATCTACACTAGGATTACATTTTTTATTAAAACAGCTTCATTACCTTAGTGGCTAGCGGCTAAGGCAATGGAGGGGTTAACCACCAGTGCACGGTTTATTGTGGGTAGTGTGGGTGGGTGAAGGTGGTATTTGGCCCTTGGTGGGTGTTTAGGCCTTGCGTGGGGGTTGCGGGTGGAGTTAACCACTACATTACCTTTGCGTTTAATACCGTTAAGGTAATGAAGGGGTTAATCCCTCCCGCTACCACCCGGTAGGCCTAAACATCCATCCTTGGGGCTACTACCCCCTTCACCCAATCCCTCTACCCACAATAAATGAAAATTCACACAACAACCCTACTACCCACCTCCTCTACCCTCAACAACCTTTGGGTGTTTATACCTACCGGGTGGGTAGCGGGAGGGGTTAACCACTTCATTACCATAGCACTATTAACCGCTAAAGTAATAAAGGGGTTAACTCCATCCGCAACACCCCCCCCGCAAGGCCTGAACACCCACCAAATACCGGTCAAATACCAACTTCACCTACTCCCGCTACCCACAATAAACATGGCAGTGGTAGTTAACCCCTTCATTGCCTTTAGCGGTTAGCATTTTTATTGCATGGGATTCATGCTGGGGGTCTCCAGTGCTGATATTAATGTGTATCAGCTCCAGAGACCCCCGGCATCAATCCGGTGCAGGAAAAACACATTTCCTTCTAAGTTCTCTCTCGCCGCCTCTCAGCAGCTTCTCACCAGCCTCACGCCAACTTTTCCTGGCATGAGTATTTGGGGAGAAACTCGCCATTCTAAAGCCGCGATTAGCCTCGATAAACTAATCACGACTACTAGAATTGCACGACTTTCAGAACCTGCCGATAAGTGGCTTATCTCACCTGGCGATCTTTTTTTGACGGCTGAAAATTTGGGCGATTTACACCTTTATCGCCCACTTATCGAGGCTTACTGAATGGCAGTAGGCATTTTGGCCGATAAGTGCTCAGTAAGGGGCTTATCGAGGCTTATAGAATAGGCCCCTAAGTATCCATGCTTGTGGTGTTTCTATCAGTATGTTAATGGACAGGATGTACTGTACACCACTGTCATGTATCTGTACAGGGTGTGTTAGTGACTGTATACCATGAGGTTAACAAGCATGAGGTACTGCAACTAGAACTCTTACCATGGCAGCGGGCACCATACACCTATTTGTGTTTCTGCCGGTGCCCCATTCCCTTCTCTGCTCCTGTGTAATGCTTTGCTGTGTGTACAGAATGTTTGCCCTATAAGGAAACCCTCAACAGAGGGATGAAAAGCCCCTACAGCATGCAGCACCACTGGTCACATGTTAAAGCAGCAAAGCATGTGAAATCTTATGTAATACCGGTATATGTATATGTGTATATATATATATATATATATATAGCACAAAAAACAGCAGGCACTCCACTGGCAAGTCCATAAAGGTAGGTGCTTTCCCCATAAAGTAATTATAAGACATACGATACCGTTGTTGAGACGAAATCAGAGGGCAGCACTCGGGTAAGTAGGCAAAAAAATGAATTGTATTTGAAAAAGACACAAAAAGAAAACCGACGTGTCTCAATTTGGTGTGTGGGACCGAAACGTCGCTTTTCTTTTTGTGTCTTTTTCAAATACAATTCATTTTTTTGCCTACTTACCCGAGTGCTGCCCTCTGATTTCTTCTCAACAACGGTATTGTATGTCATATATATATATATATATATATATATAGCAAATGGATATTGTGACGATAGCCTGTCACAGGTATTAAGGTTACACAAATCACTGGGTTGAACTGAACGAGGCTTAGATATAATAAAGTATATTTATTCCTTTGGATAGGTGAACACACGAAATAATACAGTAACAGACCAGAAGTACACTTACTTTGGGGATGGGGAATGAGAAGTATGAAGCATAGCAATTCTCTCGCAATCAGGTAACAATCAGATGATATCAGAAGACAAAGGATAAAGGGTGGACAACAGTTTATAAACCTTTTGTGCCCTATCCTTAACATTTAGTACAGTGGATTGGTCTTCAATTAACTCTAGCCACTCATTAACGTGGGGACACATTTTGACACATGCCCCCCTACTAGTTGGTACATGCACAGTAGAGCTCTGGGGTCTCATTTCTGTAACCCCTCCTCTGCATCAGGAATGCCAGCTAGTCTACCAGATTGGATTCCTGGCAGGATATGCTTTGTTGTGAGGTGTGAAATGGAACACTTGAAGACTGCTCTGGTTTGAGTAATCTCCGCCCTCATGCAAACAGTGGAGGTGACAAAATCCTTTGAACCATACTTAAGTCCTAGACATTGGGTCGCCTTTCTGGCCATATGCTACCCTGGTATGCAAAGGAATTTCCTCTGGGTTTTACCCATACATTGAAACACAGTATGAAAGATAAACCATAAACATATTAAAATATCCGGTTCCGTTGGGTCCAGCAGGTCCAAACTTCCCAGTTCTCAAGGCCGGAACTGGGACACCCTATGGTCCAATTTGCGACTTGCTACGACCTTCGGAACTGGAGATACACAAATACACTTAAAACCGTTTCCTATTTTAATACAAAAAACTCCGCTGTAAATTAAATCACGGTTTTTCACTAAATCCCCATTGAAAACAACGGGCTCCGCCGCCATAGACTTTCAATGGCAAACTGCCGCCGTTGGCGGCTATGGGAATCCGCTGCCATAGACTTTCAACGGGGCTGCCCCGCCGTTGAAGTCAATGGGGGTTTTCCGCCATAGCCGGTCAATGGAGATTGGCCGCCATTGGAGTCTATGGGAAACGTCCCGAACTTTCAAGGGGGTCCATACTCTGTCGGTTTGGTCCAAGAGGGTCAAGGATGGTTCTGCAGCGATTCCGGAGCAGTGACTACAGATACCCCAAACCCTGATCCTCTGGACCATCCGGAAGCGGAGCTATGGATTACCAAATTTCAGCTTTTGACACTTAGCCGTTTTCCTGAGCTGTTTTTGCCGCCGCCATTGGAACCTATGGTGCGACCCGCTCTTCTCGGTTCGACCCTTATCGAGGGTCCAGGATACGGGGACCCGATTGTGGTCGAGTGGGAGGAGGTCTAGGAACTAGGGGCAGAAAGAATTTTATTTGTAAGGGCTCTAGAACTGTTTATTCCCACGCCACTTGTCGTTGAACTTGACTTGTTAAGTGATCAAAGCTCTCCTATTGAAAATGTATCCGCTTTGCGGTTTAGCGGTTTGGACGGCAGCCAACTCGTTCCTGGAAAGCTCTTTCGAGGATTCTCCATTGAAGTCAATGGGCCCATTGACTTACAATGGGAAACCGCCGTTCTTCCTCTCGGACGCCATCTGCTGGTCTTGTCAGGAAACAGGACTCAACAGCAAGATTCGCCACTGAAACACATGGAGCCTCAATGGCGGCCTATGGAGCCTGCAAAATGGTGCCTGAAAAGGCGGGAAAATTACACGAAGGGCTATAATCACTAAACAACTATTAACCCTTGTGCTCCCGGATGGATCCTAGTGTGTGTGTGATGCAGACACTGATTAAACCAGATGTTACAATAAAACAGGGGGAATACACATTTACATGTCATAACAAGGGTTAAATCACAGTACTGGACCTCAGCCCAGTTAACCCCTTGTCTCCCTGGTGAGGTCAGGGGATGGCCAAATGGGGTGTAACCCCTTTAATCCCGGGCCACCCCCTCTCTCCCTCTACAGATATATTACTGTATGCTCATTTGCATGTCTTAGGCAGGTTTGCAACCCCGCCTTTCGCCATTATCACCCAGCACACAGCACTTCCACTGCAGCAAGGGATTCTGGGAAATGACATGCAAACAAGCACACAGTGCCACTTTTTGCTTCAAAACCACTCAACATGGTTTCCCTATAGGCTTAAGCTTGCTGCATGATCACAGCTTTATATATACACTGTATAAAACAAACAGCGCAAAAAAAAAAGAATTTCATGAACTCGTTATATAACATTATAAGGGAGGTGCTCACCCAAAAAAGTGCTATTTCTGCCCCTAAATGAAGCCACAATGTCCTCAACCCCACCGGTGCCGAGCAAGTAGATACAGGTACAGAATGACCAAGGCGCAGATCGGGAACAAAAAATGGAAAACAAATATAGGGTGGTGTGTCTTGGTGTTGTGAATCAGTGGGTCAGGGTAAGCATGGCACTCACATTTTAGGAAGTTGAATTAAGCATTTCTCCAAACTTAGGTTGGAAGTGGAAAGAAGATTTTTGACTTGAAGTTAGTGGCGGAATATTCCCATCGCCTGCAGATGTCCCCGACCTGAGGTGCTCGGCACAGCTCTTGCCCCCATGCAAGGCACTCAGTATCCTTTGGATAGGAGAACATAGTGGTATATAGAAGTATAGATAGAGAAAAGCACATATAGTGTAACTACGATTTATTCACATACTTTTTAAGAAGCAGGTAATTACCAAACTCACACGGTATTCAAACGTTATGCACAGTTTTTTAATTCAACTCTTAATGCCATTTGTAATGGGTGTTCCAGCATCCTTGGATTTCTACAGTATAATAGGTTTTAGCACGCTTTCCCAGCAGTGCAAGATCTTTGCAACACTTTCCTGTTTGTGATCATTTGTTGCCAATGTTCCCAGCAGTTTGAGCTGCAAACTGTAACAATAGATAATGTTACCTTAGTAATATAAAGATAGATTGTAGCTGCTGAGTGTAGTTTCAATGACTCAAGGATTGATTAAGACTGAAAGGCGGCCATTATGTTAGGCACACAATCAGGATTTTTACAGATTTATAGCAGGAGCACCAAACGATTGCCAGTTTAGGTAAGAATGTAGAATTATACATTGCCACGCGCTTTATATATACAAATAAAAGAACAAAGTATTGCTGCTTTAACAAATTATAAAAACAAATTAGTTCAATTTAGTGCAGAGATAATTATCTGAAACCTCTTCACGCTGAGATTAGATAATAGAAGTTAAAGCTACAAGTGTCGTAACTGGCTTTTAGTGCCCGGGACACCTGTCAGCATATGTGCCCTCCCCGATTCCCCTTGTAACATACAGTCATCACGTACAAACCTCCCACGTAATACTTCCCCATCCCTGAGTGGCACATGCAGTTATACAGTACGAGGGGAAACCTGTTTAATGAGACAGGCTCGAGCAGACATAGCATTTCCGATGAAGGGTGGAAGAGATGCATGAAGCACATACACTGAGTGAGAAGAAGAATAGGGGAATAACACGGGGAAAAAGAAGAACAGAAAAGAGAATGAGGCTATAGGTTAGGTCAGGGGGGCTCAACTCCCGTCCTAAACCCCCCCCCCCCCCAAACAGGTCAGGTTTTCAGGATATCCAAGGTTCTGCACAGGTAGCTCAGCCTCCTGTGCTGAAGCTGAGACTGGTTATGCCACCTGTGCTAAAGCTGGGATATCATGAAAACCTGACCTTGTGGGGGGGTGGGGGGGGGACTGGAGTTGAGCCCCACCAGTTTAGGGAATTCCCATTTGTTACATGTTTAATGGTTACCATTCAGGTTTATGATCTGGCCCGTCTATTTCCTGCAAATTCTCGGTGTCCCATCAATGTTTATCTCCTGGGCAGAAAGCCTCCCAGGAACGTCACTCCCTGAGGCTTGTGCATGGTTTATGGTGACAGTATGTATAAACCCATACGCCAACTGACTCTTCTCCGCCATTAACTTTGATGTTTCTGTATTTCAGTTTTATTGTCATAATATTGATTTTAAAGCATCAATTACACAAATGCAGTCAGTTTTTACAACCTCCCGTACACTTTCTATCCCTTTGTTATGATTTGCATGTGCAATGACCTCACTCTAATACCAGGGTTCGCTATGCCACGTCGCAGGGGGGTCGTAACCTGATCCAGTGTTAATGGCCAATCAAGTCCATGGCCCTTATTCTGTAAGCTGCACGAGTGGCGAGTCTGCACTGTCACGGTTTACAGAATAAGGGTCAACGGCACTTAATGCCTGACCTGTATGTGAGACCCTGCATCGCGGCTTCACCTAGCACTATTTTATTCCAGAGAAAATGGGGAAAGTTATAATATTGCAGCCATTGTAATATGCTCATGAACGGCTTGATTACTCCGTCCTCACTGCTGCATCATAAGGATAACTGGAGAGCTTTTTTCTATAGTCTACAGCACTGGCTCTTGGGGGCTCATTTTGTGGCCCCCAACCACTGGTCACCCCAGCAGGCCGCTATCCGACTCTCCCCAGTGGAGTGGAGATGGTACTGGCGTGGATCACAGCTTCTCCCTGTCCAATCAGCTGCCTAATAACTGTGTGCTGATAAATACTGCCCCTCTCCTGTGCTAATCACTCACTCGCCCCCCAGTTTGCGCACCCCTGCTTTAGCCTACCACTGGTCTACAGTGTTCTTTGGATGGGAGCAGTTTGAACGGCTGACAACTTTGTGTTTAACCCTTAGCTCAGATTCTGGGGAATATGAAGCCTTTCTTGACTCCTGGTCTGTAAATGGTATCACAATTAGTTACTCACAGGTCAGAACTTGATGGAGTTTTTCTAATTTGGCCGTTCTGGGGGGCACCTTATGCCAATGCCATAGTACAGTGGACTAGTACAAAAAGTGAGTATTTCATTACACATAACTAAACAGTACAATAACGTTTCGGTCCCTATATGGACCTTTTTTCAATTCAGCGCAGGGACCGAAACGTTGATGTACTTTTTAATTATGTGTGTAGCCATGCCTGGTTTTGGCTACCAGCCTGCCCTCCCTGACATGTAAGCCCTGGTAACAGTGCAGGCAATGTCAGGACCAATCCAGGGATTTCCCCCACAGTAAGCAGCTCTCTTGAGTGGCAGGGGAGGGGGTGGGACAAGGCATGTGTTCTGCCCAATCCTGGGCTCAGACCTTGTACCTTCCCCCTCTGTACTTAAGAGGCTGCACCTTGGCCTGGGGTGGATGTCCAGGGATCATCCGGAAGGTGAACCTCAAGAAGTGTATTCTATATACAGTGTATGCTGTACAGAGACAATAAAGTGTTCCTGTGTTCAATTATACTCCTGCCTTGGTGTGCAATCTGGGGGAGTGGAAGTAAGTTCTCCTACAGGGATTGTCTCCACATCCCTGGAGCCTGCAGCAGATGGAGGCGCTGTACCAACAGAGATAAAGACCAGTAATGTACCCCAGAAGCCAGCCCAGAAGTCCACACAACCACCGGCGGACCACTCAGCATCTTGTGAACCAGCAAGTAGCCGGCACTATGTACCATGTAATGGGAGATTCTCCTAGAGGGTGGGGGAAACAGCGTTACATTTGTAGGCGGTGCTGAGATCATTAGGACAGGCTTTCAGCGAAGCAAAGCAGCATGATATGAGGTATGCTTCCAGAATGAGTACTGCAGAAGGAAGGGAGGCTTGGTGTAGCTAGGGTTGCCAGGTGGCTTGTCCAAAAATACCGGACCCCCCCCCCCCCCCCCGAATACATATAAAAAAATACCCCCACACCCCCTGAATACATATAAAAAATACCCCCACGCCCCCCGAATACATTTAAAAAGTACCCCCCACCTCCCCAATACATATAAATATACCCCCACCTCCCCAATACATATAAATATACCACCACCTCCCCAATACATATCAATATCCCCCCACCCCCCCATACATATAAATATACCCCCACCTCCCCAATACATATAAAATATCCCCCCACCTCCCCAATACATATAAATATAGGCCCACCTCCCCAATACATATAAAATATCCCCCCACCTCCCCAATACATATAAATATACACCCACCTCCCCAATACATATAAAATATACCCCCACCTCCCCAATACATATAAAATATACCCCCACCTCCCCAATACATATAAAATATACCCCCACCTCCCCAATACATATAAAATATCCCCCCACCTCCCCAATACATATAAAATATCCCCCCACCTCCCCAATACATATAAATATACCCCCACCTCCCCAATACATATAAATATACCACCACCTCCCCAATACATATCAATATCCCCCCACCCCCCCATACATATAAATATACCCCCACCTCCCCAATACATATAAAATATCCCCCCACCTCCCCAATACATATAAATATAGGCCCACCTCCCCAATACATATAAAATATCCCCCCACCTCCCCAATACATATAAATATACACCCACCTCCCCAATACATATAAAATATACCCCCACCTCCCCAATACATATAAAATATACCCCCACCTCCCCAATACATATAAAATATACCCCCACCTCCCCAATACATATAAAATATCCCCCCACCTCCCCAATACATATAAAATATCCCCCCACCTCCCCAATACATATAAAATATACCCCCACCTCCACCTCCCCAATATATATAAAATATACCCCAACCTTCCCATTACATTTAAAAAATACCCCCATCATCATCATCTCATCCTGGCCCCCCATCATCATCTCATCTCCCCAGACTGCCCCCCATATCATTATCATCTTATTTCCCCCGCGTCATCTTATCCCCCAATCCCCCATCATTATCATCTCATCTCCCCAGGCTGGACCCCATGCTCCATCATCATCTTATCCCCCCCCCCCATCATTATCATCTCCCCAGGCTGGACCCCATGCTCCATCATCATCTTATCCCCCCCCCATCTCCCCAGGCTGGCCCCCATGCTGCATCCCCCCCATCTCCCCAGGCTGGCCCCCATGCTGCATCCCCCCCATCTCCCCAGGCTGGCCCCCATGCTCCATCATCATCTTATCCCCCCCATCATTATCATCTCCCCAGGCTGGCCCCCATGCTCCATCATCATCTTATCCCCCCCCCATCTCCCCAGGCTGGCCCCCATGCTGCACACACCCCCCCCATCTCCCAAGGCTGGCCCCCATGCTGCACCCCCCCCATCTCCCCAGGCTGGCCCCCATGCTGCATCCCCCCATCTCCCCAGGCTGGCCCCCCATGCTGCATCCCCCCCATCTCCCCAGGCTGGCCCCCATGCTGCATCCCCCCCATCTCCCCAGGCTGGCCCCCCATGCTGCATCCCCCCCATCTCCCCAGGCTGGCCCCCCATGCTGCATCCCCCCATTTCCCCAGGCTGGCCCCCATGCTGCATTCCCCCCATCTCCCCAGGCTGGCCTCTATGCTGCATCCATCCCCTCCCCCCCCCCCCCCCAAAATGTTCCCCTTACCTTATTTCCAGGCAGGAAGCAGCAGACGTCTCTGAATCTGGCTCCGCCCCCGCTGTCCTCTCCTTCACTGGACACGCACGAGTGCAGGATGGCTGTGCCCGGCCACCGGCCAGCCTCAGCAGACCAGCTCTTCCAGCAGCACCCGCGCTTGCTGCATCGCCGCGCTTGCCGCATCGCCGCGCTCGTCAACGCCCACACGCTCGCCAGTCGCCACCGCCACCCACGCGCTGGCAGACGCTGCGCATCCGCCCGAAACATTGGTAATCCTGGACACATATGTGTCCGGTATGACCTCCGATTTTCTACCGGACAGGCAACGGAATTACCGGCCTGTCCAGTTGAAACCCGGACATCTGGCAACCCTAGATGTAGCTCTAGGGGACTCCTGCATACATAACAGGGGCCCAACTTCCCCGACAAGGAGCTGCAGCCTATGCTAAACTAAAGGGAGAACTGTGCTGAAGCAGAGGGCTATTGCTGGTTCTGAGTCACCCTGAGGGCTGATAGGTGTAGGACACCTGGAGAGGGTGTTTTGGCTGGCAGGGCTACAGAAACCTCTGGAAAGGGACTGCAATGTCGGTGCCATAGCAGTGTGGCATAAAATAACGCTAGCTAGTGTCTGAGGAGGGGTCCCTGACCCGCAGGTGGCGTGAACCTCTGCTGTAGGAGCTACCAGGGTACTACTAGCCGTTGATGCACAGGGAGCCACAGGTGTAGTCACAATGGCCTGTTATCGTGTGCAGCATACTGGGGAAGAGCTTTGCCTAGCCTGGGGTATATGTACACTCAGATAGTCAGCTAAACCATGTGTCACAGCAGCTCAAGGAGAGCGGGTCCCCACCAAAATCACGGGGACACCGCAGAGATACCCTTTATTCTACTCAAAATGGTGGTGGTTCCCGTGAAAGGGGATTTACCTAGTAGAAGTTGCGATCTAAAATGGCGGTTCCCGCCGAAAACTGAGGCCGTATGGTGTTTACAGAAAGTGAAGTGGTACCTCTGACCAGGGCCGCCAACAGAAATCATGGGGCCCAGGACAAATGAAAGGAGCAGGCCCCCCCCCCGCCCCGCCAAACCCATAGTGCAGCTACCACGAAAAAATATTTTTTAGCGCACAACTTTTACTTAACTGTTTTCTTCTTATTGTAATACGGAAAAAAACATTACAGTGCAATCTGTTTATTGTTATATTTTCAACAAAAACAGATGACTGCCTGCCTGGGTGGGTGGGTGACTACCTGGGTGGGTTGGTGGGTGGGTGACTGGGTGGATGGTGACTTGACTGAGTGACTGGGTGGGTGACTGAGTGGGTGGGTGGGTGAGTGACACTTGAGTGGGTGAGTGACAGGGTGGGTGGGTGACTGGGTGGGTGATTGAGGGACTGGGTGGGTGAGTGACTGGGTGACTTGACTGAGTGACTGCCAGGGTGGGTGAGTTGGGTGGGTGACTGCCTGGGTGAGTGAGTGGATGGGTGGGTGACTGAGTGACTGGATCGGTGGGTGAGTGACTTGACTGAGTGACTGCCAGGGTGGGTGAGTTGGGTGGGTGGGTGACTGCATGGGTGGGTGTGTTAGTGAGTGGGTCTATGCGTTAGTGAGTGGGTGGGTGAGTGACTGGGTGGGTGACTGAGTGACTGCCAGGGTGGGTGAGTTGGGTGGGTGACTGCCTTGGTGGGTGAGTGACTGGGTGGATGGGTGACTGGGTGGGTGACTAAGGGACTATGACTGAGTGATTGCCAGGGTGGGTGGGTGGGTGGGTGACTGCCTTGAGTGAGTGACTGGGTGGGTGAGGGAGTTAGTGACTTGCTCGGTGGCTGGGTGACTGACCTTGACCGGGTGGTTGCTGCTTCCTTGCCCGCCAGAGGCTTCCCCTCCTGCCCCGATAGCCCTGTCACAGAGGAGCGAGTTTCAGGGTTTGTTACATCTGTGTTCCTTTTTCTCAAGGAAATTTACCCCTGCGGAACACAATTACGATGTAGGCAATCGTGGACTCCTAGCCATAAAAATGGCTCTGGAGGAATGGAGACATCTCCTTGAGGGAACCACCATACCAGTCACAATACTTTCAGACTATAAAAACCTAGAATACCTCGAGGTGGCACGCAGGCTAAAAACCCGTGAGGCTAGATGGGCACTTTTTTTAGCCACTTCACTTCAAAATCTCCTACCGCCTGGGTTCCAAAAGCGGATGCTCTATCACGCCAGTTCTCCACAGACGACACCAATTCTACGGACAAGGGCCCCATCATTCCCTCATCTAAAATTGTATCAGCTATTACGATCCTCCATCGTATTCAGAAAGCCCAGAAGAAGGTGCCTGCTGGAATAGCGATTCCTCCATCCAAACTTTTCGTTCCTCCTTCACTCCGGCTGGAGGTCCTACGATGGGGACACGAATCTAAACTTGCAGGCCACCCAGGGGTTCGGAAGACGTGTGAACTTCTTGAGAGGACTTTGTGGTGGCCAAAATGAAAAACTGAGGTACTGTTAGGCTGCGCTCACCACGAACTAGACCGGACCCCGATACTGAGGTGGGGATAATAAACACCACGCACCCATGGCAACGGGAGCAGACCCGGTAGGCGGATAGTTAGAGGTGTGGGTAAGGTAGTAGTGGAGTACTTGCCAAGTCCTGGGGTGGAGCGGGGAGAGTGGTCGTAGTCCGAGAGCCAAGGTCGAGGATAGGAGCCAGGTGGATGGTAGTTGTCCGAGAGCCGAGATCAAGGGTTGGAGAGAAGCGAATGGTCAGAGGCAAGCCAGGGTCGAATACCAGAGGGGGTCCTAAGCCAAGCCGTGTCGGTACACAAGGGAGAAGGCAACGAGAGATTAAAGCACATGGTGAGGCAGAGGAAACATCACACGGGAGGACCATGAAACTAGGCTCAGCCAAAGAAGAGAAGGCTGAGCAAGGCATAAATAGGCACCAGAGTCCAATGGGAGAGGGGGAAGGATATCCAGCAACGTGGGTATAGGCTGGTAGGTGATTTGGAGCAGGGGAGGGACAAAAGCTGTGTGTGTGGCTTTAAGACATGTACGCGCGCAGCACGGGGACACCCGGTGGTGTGAGCAGAGGGGCGAAGCTTAACCCCACGCGAGTGCCAGAAGACTGGTGCCTGCACGTGCGCCCTGCAATTAGGTGGGGATTGAGGAGCGGGGGAGCCGTGCAGCGGGGGCAGCCGACTTGGATTGCGGAATGATGACGGGTAAGGGAGGAACCCCTACAGGTACAGGTTTTAATCTCCGCCTGCAGTGTATGTGCCCGAACTAAGGTTCCCCGAACTCTGCTCTGTGGGCTTATGCAACCATTGCCGATACCCTCTAGTCCCTGGATGCACATATCCATGGACTTTATTGTGGAACTTCCCCCCTCTCAGGGTATGACGACAATTCTGGTTATTGTTGATCGTTTTACGAAGCAGGCCCATTTCATACCCCTTAAAAAACTTCCCTCTTCTTCTGAACTGGCGGACATCATCACCAAGGAGGTATTTCATCTGCATGGACTGCCTTTACAGATCATCTCGCACAGGGGTTCCCAGTTCATTTCGACATTTTCAGAAAATTATAGGTGGCGGTGCAGCTGCCTTGGAGGAAAATAAGAAGCAGAACTGCAAACTTGCTAAGTACAAAAATTGATTAGTGGCACATATAAAAACAGCAAAGTAACACTCTTACGCGTTTCGCGTGGTCACCCACGCTTTATCAAAGAATACAATGGGAGAGGGGGAGGATATCCAGCAACTCTTTGATAAAGCATGGGTGACCACGCGAGACGCGTAAGAGTGTTACTTTGCTGTTTTTATATGTGCCACTAATACATTTTTGTACTTAGCAAGTTGGCAGTTCTGATTCTTATGTTCATCCAAGGCAGCTGCTCCGCCATCTACCATTTTCTATTGTTTGCTTCATCTCTCTGGTAGGAGCACGCCGACAGCTTCCGGATCTTCATGGGATCACAAGTGAGTAACTTTTAGTTGCTGTACACAATATATGATTTAATACAATCAAGCTTTGGGTTACCACCTACAACCATATAAGATATACCTGTATTAGGCTATTGGCTGTTACATGGTGCCATTATTTGACCTATGCAATTGTGGAATATGGATCTCTGGGCTTATTAAGCTGATATTTTTGGAAGGAATGAAGATATTTTTATATTGTGAATTTATACATGGACGTTTCCTGGTCAGCATCGCTGGGGGCTTGTGCCTCTACCCTTTTATTAATTTCGACATTTTGGAAGGCGTTCTGCAGGCGATTGTGGATTGACTTTCATCTGCCTACCACTGGGCAAACTGAGCACACCAACCAATCCTTGGAGCAATACCTCAGATGTTACATTAATTAACATCAGAATGATGGGGAAGAACTCCTACTGCTGGCAGAATTTGTACGCAACGGTTTATCTCATGACTTTCTGGGCTTTTCTCCGTTTTTTTTGCCACGTGGGGTTATCATCCCTGCACCCTTCCCATTAATTCTCCAGCAACATGTGTTCCAGCGGCTGATACCAGAGCACAGAACTTTCAGGACCTTTGGAAGGGGATTCAGGCAACCCTTCACTCAGCCAATGAGAGACGAAAAAAGTCAGCGGATAAACATCGGAGGCCATCACACCCATATTCCATTGGGATAAAGTATGGCTCTCAACACGGAACATCCATCTACGCCAACCTTCTGATAAAATTGAACCACGATTTATTGGTCCCTACAATATCGTCCGGAAGATCAATGCGGTCAATTTTCAACTGGAGCTCCCCTCTTCATTAAAAATTCCCACCACATTCCACGTATCCCTTCTGAAACCTGTGATCAAAAATAATTTTTCAGAGGACCCTCCTCCTACTCTGGTACTCGTTGAGGGTCAAATTGAGTATAAGGTACAACAAATACTTGACTCTCATATCTCCAGGGGATCCATTCAGTATCTGGTGGACTGGAAGGGGTATGGTCCTGAGGCAAGCAGCTGGGTGAAGTCTCAAGATCTTCATGCTCCAGCCCTAGCCAAGGCGTTCCACCGTCGTCAGCCAGAAAAACCAGGACCTGGTCACCCCGGAGTTCGACCCTGAAGAGGTGGATACTATAAGGGATCTGTCCAAACATTCAGGATGAATGCTTACAGGAAGTGATATCACCTTCTCCAAAGCTACTACGGCTAATTTACCTCCTGGCAATCCCTGCCCTCACAGGAAGTAAGCCTCACTTTGAACTTTCATTGTCAGCAGCTGCCTCTGGCCTTTATGTAGCAGGCATTTGCTATCCAACCTTGCTCGTGCAAAGTACTTGTTACCTTGTCCTGTCAAAGCTCTGCCCTGCCTTTGTTTTGCCTGCTGCTTATCTCAACCTTGGAACCGGACCTGACTACTCTTTGCCTGCCACCTGCCTTGGAACCGGACCTGACTACCCTTTGCCTGCCGCCTGCCTCGACCCCGGAACCGTACCTGACTATCCCTGCATCTCAGGCCTCTGATCCCAGGCCAAGGTCGGTGTATTACTCCCAACATCTGCCCTGTCGTTCTGTATTCTGTTCTGCAGTCAGCAACGTTACATGCTCTGGGTCTGCTCCTTCTACCTTGAGGTCTCTCCCAACTACTTTGGGAGGGTGGTAATTTCCTACCTCTCCCCCAACTAGAGGGGGGTCTAGAGGGATTCATTTGTCCGCTTCAGGGTCCTATTCAGCTCTAGTAGCCAGTGGGGGACCCCTTGGTAACTCGCATGTTATTGGAGTCGTGCCTTGTTGAGACTCAGTGTTACTGGAGTCCATAATATTTCATACGTGGCCTAATAGAATTTCTCCTCCATACTTATCTTCACTCTCTGACTCATCACTCTCCCTTTGTGCGGGGGAAATAGAGGAGTTTTGGTGTTAGTTCCTACTCCTGTCCAGCCAACGACTTTGCCTGGTATTCCCTGGTGGACATCTCAAGATGTCCAATAGGTGATTGCTATGGAGTGTTATAAGAGGCCCATGTTCCATCTCAGGCTTCACTCTATACATGGGCAGTTCACCCAGTTTTTCCACTATCATCAATTAAGATAGACTGCGCACAAAAACTACTAATATTGTGATAATATATAATAATAAAATGTGTTAAATGACCATGAACACACTGTGATTAATGTGATCAAAGTGATAGGTGCACCAAAATAAGGGGAAAAAAACAACTTTTAACCTTGAAATGTGAAATGGAAGGTCTGCTGCTCGTCAGTTTTGGTGCCTTAACATCATAGGTTACATGGAAAGAATAAAAGACGGCGCACAACCTACCAGGACATTTCATTCAGGGCATTGTACCCTATATTTCCATCTTATGGTCAGACATCTACTTATTTGCATACTCTTCTCCATGTGCGCCATTTTGCTTCAGCTCCCTGGGATTACACGTTTGCAATCTGTAGACCTGGAGGGATATTTATATTCAGACATTTGTCTATTTTGTATCCATCGTGTTGGACATTTGTGCTATGTTGTTTACTCCTTGTAGCATCTCTGTAGAGATTGGTTTATATTACAATATGGTCTGCCAGTAACAGTATTATCTGGGATCTGTTCCCCTTGTGTGACAATTTGTCTACGTGGCCGGCCGGTCATGATTTCCTTGGGACTTTGACCCCAATGTTATATTCTATGTAAAAAAAAGGGGGGTGGGGGTGGGGGGTGGGGGGTGGCGGGGGGGCTGCTCAAAGCTCAAAAACAGAGAGCATAGAAAAAATATGTGATAATGTCAATATATTGTAGGACAACAGTTGCTGATGGTCAGGGGAATTCTAAACGCTGGGTCCGTATAGAACAGATGGGAGAGGTGACCACAAGCAGGGTAAGCAGTGACGGAGTTCCAATGGATAAACGCTATAGGGAATATAAATGTAACAGAGGAAATATCTTTTACCTCTGTAATTCCGTGTATAGCCCTCCGTCTTGACTGGGTCTCCTCGTGATGTTAGGCGTGGGTATTTCAACCACCAAATGATGCGCCATCTTCCTCTCTCCAACACTGTGGAGCTCCCGAGTGGCAGTGGTGTGTGTTACAGCCTCCGGTCCGTCCAGGAACACTCCTCTTGGTCTGTAGGTTCCATGTAAGTCTCCTGTGTAGAAGCGGATCCCATATGACGTGCCCTCACAGCAACTGTGCGTCTCACCAATCATCGGATAGCATGAACAAAAAAGGGATTGGCACGAAACAGCAAAGTCCCAAAAAGACTGAGACTTTGCTGTTTTGTGCCAATCCCTTTTTTATTTTCTATGTAGGTGCCTTTCCGTTGCTAGTTACCTTTCTCAGCACCTTTATGGAATTCTCCGGTACTTATATTGCATTTTGGAGGTCTTGTTGTTGTTGTTCTGGTTCCATGTGGGTGTTATTTTAGATTTTATGTTAGATGTGTTTGATTAAAGTTTAAATTATTTTGTACTATTTTGGACACGTTTGTAGTTATATATTCATTTGATACATCTGAGTGCTTATTCAGGGGGTTTCTTGTGTTTCTGTATTACTTTTCCCCCATAGCACCGCCAGTCCTGTTATTACACAGGGATATACTGTTTTTTTATATAATTTATTTTTTAACTGAGTTTGATTGCGGTGTATCTGCTTTGTGTGCGTTTCATGTGTGTGTGTGTGTGTGTGTGTGTATGTGTGTGTCTGTGTCTGTGTGTCTGTGTGTCTGTGTGTGTGTGTGTGTATATATATATATGTTTTACATATAATTATATATTATTTTTTGTGCCGATGTTCTGCGGTGCTTGTGCAATATGAAACCACTGTCTGCGAACACCCGTGGCAGCAACAATTTAATTTCCTCAAGTATTGTGAGGGCTCCTTTTTAATCTTATGATTTATACACTAGTACAGGGGTGGCCAGCCTTATTTTCAGGCGTGCCAATAAATAAGCACAAAATTGGGCGTTCCACTGTCCTATTGCCCCCTACGGCGGCGGGGGGGGGGGGGGAGAAGTTCGGCGGCGGGGGGGGGGGGGGGGGGGGGGGGATGGCAGCCTGTGTGTGCGGAACCACTGACAGCTTTCTCAGGTTCCAGAGCTAATGTTTCCCCCTGGGCCTCACCCTATCATCTGCCCTTTGAGCCCCCCACCCCATCTCTTTCTCTCACACACCCCCTCTCTCTCACACATACCACCTTGCTCTCATTGTCCCTCCCTTTAGTTCTCTTCCCCTTCTCATCATCCCACTTCCCTCTCCCCCCATGCATTTCTTTCCCCCCACTCCTCCCCTCTGTCACTCCCCCCTACACTCACTCTCTCATCCCATCCCGTCTCTGTCACATCAACCCCCTCCCGTCTCTCTCACTTTATCCCCCCTTTCAGTCTCTCCCCTCTTCCCTCCCTTGCTCACTCTCCTGTCACCTCTCCTTTTTATCTCTTCTCACCCCCTCCCCTCTTACTCTGCCAACCCTTTCACACTCTCACCCCCCTTCTCTCACTCACTCTCCCCCTCCTCTCTCTCACTCTCCCACCTCCCTCCTCCTCTTACTCAATTCCCCCCTGGCAGGCCATTCCAAATGCCAATGCCACCACGTGGCCCGGGGGCCACAGGTTGCCCACCCCTCCCCATGTACATTCTAGGTGTGTACTTTTCGCCTTTCTTTAGATATTGAAGGTTAAATTTGAGTTCTGAGCAAGCGCAAAATGTCATTTCTGAGCATTTAGTGCCCGTTCCAAATTGAAATAGATTTGACTCCTTTAGATCTAATGTAACATTTTCCCAATTACACACAGCAGTCCAAAGAAACATTCATTCATTATTTTACACCCATGTAGCAAATTTGTTTTTGCAGCGTAATAAACACAACGCATTAAGTAGATATCAGTTTCAATTCACCATACTTAATGGATGGAAGGACCAAAGCAAATAGATATTGTTTGCAAGATTAATATCAGTGTCTGTTCCTTGGTAGAAAACATAAGTAGGTTGTTTTGCAGATGCGATGTCTTTATGATGCAGACATGACAGAAGATACAATATTATCAACCACGAAAAAGGAATGCAAGCTGGTGGCTAAATTATCGGATGACCTAAAGGAACTTTAAGAAGGTCGGGGAGGGCCAGTAGTATGTCAGTTATGTAAGACGAGGTAGTACTGTACCAACAGACATAGAGGTTCTGATTCTACATGAGGTTTGGATAATTGTGGAGTTCTGAAGGCAAAAAATGGCGAGGACCACTTTACACAAGGGTTTAAGGACAATTACAAGACCCCTTTTCACTTCCATGGGTACTTATAGGGTGACTGAAAGACTGTTGATGTCAACGGGAAAATTAGAGAAGGCAACCAACAATTCCCCCCTCCCTGGGGGTCACCCGTTAGTTCACATTGTCTGTGCTTTCGTGTGTTATGTTGGTTTGAATAGAAGGGGGACCAGACGTAAGCTTTTTTCCTCTGGCCCCAAGCCATCTCTCCGAGTCCATAAGCATGTGGGGGAAGCCAGCAGCTTGTGGCAACAGGAAAGTGTCCTCAAATAGCACTGGCAATTCCTCATTCTTTCCAATGTGCGTAGCTTTATACTCACGGGAAAATGAAAGAGATAAGGTAAGTCATACACAGGGGAGTGCTTATCATAAACTGCCTCTAAGCTAAGTCTCTTTTCTAACTGCCCAGCAATCCTTCAGCTTGAAAGAGTTCTAAAGGCTTGATAGGGGTGTAGGAAAACGATCGGACAGAGAGAGACAGAGAGAGGCAGAAAGGGTATGGGAGGGGAAATGGGGAGAGAGAGCGAGAGGTTATAAGGGAGGCAAGAGAGGTAGGGTATTTGAAGGTAAATAGACAAAATATAGGACTAAAGGGAATCTGGAGGTAACGAGAAAGAATAGAGGGGGAAAGGGTATCTGGAGGTAACGAGAAAGAATAGAGGGGGAAAGGGTATCTGGAGGTAAAGGAAGAGAGTTGAGGGCATGAGACATTGAGAGGATTTATGGGTTTCTGTATTTCTGCCATACCCGATGAAGAACCCTGGGAGGTTCGAAAACTTGTAACATATAACATACTTGTTGGTCCAATAAAAGGTATCATACTCCTTACTCCCTCTATCTCGTTTGTTACTACATGGGAAGAAATAAGCATACAGGAAAAAGGCATAATAACGGGAGGTAAAGAGTGTCACGGGAGGCCAGGACTTTTAACACTTATTACCATTCGGGATCAACTCACTAGGCAGAACAAGGCAGTGGCATAAAATGAGGTCTATTCTGGCGAGACCAGCAGACATACAAATGATACACAAAATACAGATAAATCACTCTTAACTGAGGGCCTGGGGGGAGACTCTAGACTAACTAGGTCTAGGTCTAACTAGGTCCTGGTCCACAAACTTCACGGTACCTTCCTCCGGGAAGATACCTGGCTATACTCACTAACCGCAAGCAAGACACAAAATAGAACTTGGCTGCAAACTGCAGAACTTGGTCTCAGCTAGGCAGGCTCCTCCGACTAAAAACCAAGCCGGTTGCTCTGCTTTTCGCAACAGAGCAACTTTCAAAAGCACGCCAGCGCCTCATCGACCCAAGCCTGAAATCGTCTGGTTCTCTGATCGGCCAGTCCCCTTACGTAGACCTCGGTGTTCTATGTCTAACATGGAGCAGGGGCTGGCGACCAATCAGAGGATGGATCTTAACTCAGCCAGCCAATCAGAATGGGGGCTCATCTGGATGCTGACCTCAGAGGAAGGGGTGTGTCGAACCGGCTCGAAAAGCCGGGTGAGCGAGATATATGAATTGGCCAATGGGAATCATGCCTACTAGTAGCGGCTCCACCCAGCCAGCCCATTGCCTCCCGCTGGGCAGGCTCCACTAGGTCTGACAGTACAAGTGTCTCCCCCAAAGGGAGCTCTTGTTCTCCAGACCCAGTACTCCGCCCTTCTCCACGCACCAAACAGTTTTTACACCTCTCGACTTCCCTTCTCCTCTTTGATCCTCGATCTCTATGCAGACATCCCGGTTCCTACTTAGATGCCAGGACTGTCTGTATTGTATACACACTTTATAAAACATATTCAACTTCATTATAACAAATATTATCCTTATGGGAACATCATACATGTGGGGAAACTACGACTGGGATACTTGGGACCGAAAACCAGCGTTCTGGGGGACACTGGGTATCCCCGGTGTAATATACTTCGCGTACCCGCAGAATCTGCCTGCTCGTCGGGTAGAATTACGGGACTAGCAGTAACTTTGTTCCCCGACCCCCTACACAGGTTCTGAATGCATTTTTACCCAAATATCCCCCTTGAAAATCCCACACCGGAAATCTCAGGTTTATTACATAACAGGAAAAGGTTAACACACAACAGGACAGGTTTTAGGATATACACACTGTCCCTGGCTTATGGTGCTTCTAAGCTACCAGGGAGCCACGGTTTTCAGGGGTAACCAGTCGGGCTTCACCTTTCTTGTGAAGACTGGCTACCCCCTTTACCGTCACAGAGAGGGAATGGGGCAATGAAGGAAAACAGAAAAAGAAGGTATGATTATCGAAAGAGAAGAGGTATGGCAGGAAATAGAGAGGGTAGAAGGCATGGAACGGAAGAGAGAGAATAGGTGAACAAGAGGGGAGAAAAGGTCACCAGTGAAAGCGAGAGAGAAGCTCAGGACATGTAAAGTGGGATCCGGTACACTGAGGGAGGGGAGGGAGTAGAGGAGGTAAGTGTCTCTGTTAACGTGCTACTTGTTCCACTCTCTTATCCTGTTTGTTGGTGGGTTTCAGATGCCGACCTCCAGTTTGGAAAGCTGCAGTGGGGAGACAGTGGTCTGTATTATTGTCTTGTTGTGGCTTCTGATGACCTGGAAGGCAAAAATGAGGACCGGGTGGAACTCCTTGTAATGGGTGAGTATGTGCCCCTTTCACTTCTTTCCTGTCCCGGTTGTTTACCCTGCAGTTTTCACCTTTTCCTGATTGATGTGTGGATGATGTTTATCACTGCAAGCGCAGAACAATGCAGGTGTAATGAATTCCTGCGCTACAAACCCATTTTTGAAGTATATTGGAATAAAAGAACTTACTGTACACGAGCAGATGGTGATGGGTCTTCTCGGTGCCCGATTTCCCACTAGGCAAACTCGGCAAGGTTAGGGGGCCCCCGTAGGTTGCGGTGGGCCGGTGCTCTGGTTCCTCAGCTCCACATGCTGTAGCCTGGCAGTCACTGTCTGCCATACTTTCCCTCCTCCGGTTGGCGCTCGAATCCAACTTCCGCCTGACCGGAGGAGGGAGCTGAAGGATGGAGCTGCAGAGTCCCCGGACCTCACTCAAGGTAAGGTGTGTTGCAGCGTCGTGTTGTCATGGCGACCTGACATCAAATGACACTGCGACGTCACATGGTGACACATTGCCATGACAACGCGATGTCACATGACGGTGCGATGCTGCAGGAGGAGGGCCGCCTCGAGGAAAGGCCCCCAAAGTCTTGGTGCCCATTGGCTCCAGAGGGCTTTAATCCACCACCGGGTCTTCTGGTTCAAACTTAACTCCTATCGTTGTGTCTGTACAGTAATTTAAAGGCACAGTCCCACTTATAAACATACGTTCAACAAGGGAGAGTCGGGGTGCTCAAGTATCTGGATGAAAGTGAAACAAATATTCAATAGAGATAAAAATAGATGAGCATAGTACTCCGTAGAGAAGCGGGTGGCGGCGTTCACGGATGTATTTCCAGGTGAGTAAGAAGTCGTGAGTTTCCTGAATATAAAAGACAGATATTCCCTGAAGGCCAAGGTGAGTGGCCAAAGTCCAGACCCCTTAGGACCTCATTGGGAGGGTCTGAAGCATCATTTCAGCAGGATAAAGTACTCACAATTTCTTCCTGAATGATTAATAATCCTCACCCACTCCGGGAGCCTCTGACGGGGCGTGACAGCCGCTGGTAGTAAGATCCCGTTGTGTAGAAAAAGGTAGCAGCGCACAGCCAAAGGGAGCCGGGGTCATAAATAGTCATAATTAAGGATTTATTTAAAAAAAACATTACTAAAAAGGAGGTTCCAGGACCCTCGGAGGGTCACTCAGCATGTCAGAGAATGTGTCACATTGCTGAGTGACCCTCCGAGGGTCCTAGTACCTCTCCTTTAGTCATGTTTTTTTTAATAAATCCTTTTTTATTACTATTTCTGACCCTGACTCCCTTTGGCTGTGCGCTGCTTTCTTTTTTCTACACCACTTATAAACATAGAATGGAGCAGTTATAGACTGGAAGCACTCAGCAATGTAACACCTTCTCTCACGTGCTTTGCATTGAAGATACGTTTCGTAGCTTGCCAAATGTATGCCAGAAAAACCTGTGCAGCATCAGGCCCTGAAGAATACCAAATAAGTACTGTGTGCATAGCAAGTCTCTCATATCAGGTGCTAAGTTATGGTGAAATAGTAAATGATTGAAATATTTCACGCTAAGGTATGTAAACGCTGAGAAAAATAAAATAACGGATAGATCGATGTAGATGGATCTATGGATATAGATAGATGGATCAATGGATATACTGTAGATAGATGGATCGATAGATAGAGATAGAGGGATCGATAGATATACAGTAGATAGATATAGATAGATGGATCGATAGATATAGATAGATGGACAGACAGACAGACAGATGTAGATAGCTTTAGATAGACAGAAGTAAATAGATGTAGATAGATAATTGTAGATTGATAGATAGATGTAGATAGATAGCTGTAGATAGATAGATAGATGTAAATAGAAGTAGATAGATAGATGTAAATAGAAGTAGATAGATAGATAGATAGATAGATAGATAGATAGATAGATAGATAGATAGATAGATAGATAGATAGATAGATAGATAGATAGATAGATGTAGATAGATAGCTAGCTGTAGTTAGCTAGATAGCTGTAGATAGCTTTAGATAGATAGATAGCTGTAGATAGATAGCTTTAGATAGATAGATAGCTGTAGATAGATAGCTTTAGATAGATAGATAGCTGTAGATAGATAGCTTTAGATAGATAGATAGATGTAAATAGAAGTAGATAGGTAGATGTAAATAGAAGTAGATAGATAGATGTAAATAGAAGTAGATAGATAGATAGATAGATAGATAGATAGATAGATAGATAGATAGATAGATAGCTGTAGATAGATAGCTAGCTGTAGTTAGCTAGATAGCTGTAGATAGATAGATAGCTGTAGATAGATAGATAGCTGTAGATAGCTGTAGATAGATAGATAGCTGTAGATAGCTGTAGATAGATAGATAGATCGATGTAGATAGATAGCTATAGATAGATAGCTATAGATAGATAGCGATAGATAGATAGATAGATAGATAGATAGATAGATAGATAGATAGATAGATAGATAGATAGATAGCGATAGATAGATAGATAGATAGATAGATAGATAGATAGATAGATAGATAGATAGATAGATAGATAGATAGCGATAGATAGATAGATAGTTAGATAGATAGATAGATAGATAGATAGATAGCTATAGATAGATAGCTATAGATAGATAGATAGCTATAGATAGATAGCTATAGATATATGTAGATAGACAGATGTAAATAGATGTAGATAGATAGATAGATGTAGATAGAAAGATATAGATATAAAAGGGGGGCGGCCATGTTGAGGGCAGACCTGCGTGAGCCTGAGCTCTCAGGTTGGGTTAGGATTGGAGAGTTTGCAGTGTGTCAGCAGGAGCAGCGAGTCACAGTCTGGGCGTGATCGAGAATCCGAGCCGTCTTGGAGGGGACCCACAATGGCAACATTTAGTACACAACGAGCTCCCACTGTGTGCGGCACCATCACAAAGCCAATATACCCAGGATGGGGTGGCTAACGCACCACTGACACTGACTCACACACGCGTATTGTGAACTGTATTATCACTGTATGTTGTGTGTGGTGATCCTGTGCTGCGGATCACGGCTTGTCCAAGGCTTAAGGATACAGTAAATCTGTTGGACCACCCATACGGTTTGCATTTTATCCCGCCGTCTGACGTAGGCCACGAGTGGCCCATTAAGTTATCACTAGGGACTCAGGGCCCCATCTCAGCATTGTCATAAGTCTGAGAGCTAAAAAGGAGGGGTTACATACCGTGGCGAGAAAACGTCTGTGAACCCCAAGGATAATTACGAAAATTCCATGGTTTTTCCATGATAACATTCTTGAATCAAAACCAGTCTTTTCTTAAATATCCAAGTGTTTATATTAACCAACTCCATGTCTTTTGAATCAAAATGATGTCTGGATTAGACAAATAATAAGTCATTAAGAGTCAGGGTATGTGCAAAAGTAAGTGAAACCCTGGTTTTAGCAGCTAAATTAAAGGGGATAATGAGAATCGGGTGTTTAAATAATTAGGTAGATCTTCAGGGGGTGAGTTTGGGAGGCCCCACCCTATATAAAGATCAGAAACGGTGAGTTTGGTCTTCACTATACAGGTGTGTGGAAACTCATCATGCCACAATCACAAGAAATCTCAGAGGACCTCAGGAAAGCCGCTATTGATGCTCATCAGTCTAGAAAGGGTTACAGATGTGTTACATTTACACAAGGTTTGCGTAGGTAACCGAATACTCCACTGGGACTATTTAATCTTTGCATTTATTAACTAGCTAATGTTTCCAGGGATAAAAGGACTTGTTAGAAGCACATTAAGCGCTGTAGACCTGTAATGCAATTCCCTCGGCTGCGTGCCCCCCGAAGCACTGCAGAATTACATAAATACATCATTGAATCAATGTTAACATTTTTACATTTAAGTTAATGCTCTGAAACTAGTGTATTGAAACAGAAAAAAAAACAATCATGCTAATGATATCCAGTAGGCCACAATTAATATGGCCACCTCTGTATAGTTACATTGTAGAGGAGGTTGAAAAAAGACATATGTCCATCAATTTCAACCTATGCTAAATGTATACGACAGAAACTTATCCTATATTTGTACTTACAGTATATTGATCCAGAGGAAGGCAAACAAAACACCCCAGTGATACATCATCAAATGATATCTCATAAGGGGAAATTAAATTCCTTCCTGACTCCAAATAATGGCAATCAGCTTTCTCTGTGGATCAACACCCTTCCCATGTATACTTATTTGGTATATCCTTGTATACCTTTCCTTTCTAAAAAGATGTCCAACCTTTTTTTAAGATATACACTTTATCTGCTATCACAGTCTCCACGGGTAATGAACCCCACATTGTAACTGCCCTTACTGTAAAGAACCCGTTCCTTTGTTGCTGGTGAAATGTTGAATATTGGTGGCCCTTGAGGACTGGGGTTGCTTACGTCTGCAATAGGGCTTCAATCTTCCAATGGAAGCTTGGGATGAGTTCACAGCATACAGAGTAGAAGCCTATTTCTGCACATTTTAACGTCGGGCACAGGGGCTGTGTGGTTGTGTTGTGGAAGGTGCGTGGCGCTTAAGAGGAAGCAGCTGTGGAGACAAAGACTTATCGGGCATAACATTTAGTATTTGTAAATGTAAAATGTCATGTTAAAAGTAATTACAGCAGCTCAACTTAAAGCCTGAGATTATGACAAGCATGGTAAATTACCAGTGATAAGAACTCTTCTTCAGTTGGTCATTAATGAATAAGAAAGTAGGTGCTGTAATTGGACTTCCTACTTTAGCTGCCTGGATTTGCAAACTCATTCTGTTGTGTTCTCCTGAGAGCTGAAAGTCACATTACACATAAGGACAGATGTGTCACACACTGAGATACTGCTCCAAAGATGACCCAAATTGCATCTTTTTTGACTGTGCAAACCTTGTAGCAACGTGTCATGGCGTTTGGCCCCGGGTTTTCTCAGCTGGTGCCAGCGACCATTGCTGGGATTCATTTTAAGAGATTGTGGAAATGTGCACGGTTAACTGGCGAAGTTTTCCGTTATGTTAATTAGTTTCTCCCAAGAGATCCGCGTCAGAATAAGATTTGTAAAAAATGTTTTGCATCTCTCTCTCTCTGCCCCTCTCTCTCTCTCTGCCCCCCTCTCTCTCTCTCTGCCTCTCTTTCTGCTTCTCTCTCTCTCTCTGCCTCTCTCTGCCTCTCTTTCTGCCTCTCTCTCTCTCTCTGCCTCTCTCTCTCTCTCTGCCTCTCTCTGCCTCTCTTTCTGCCTCTCTCTCTCTCTCTCTCTCTCTGCCTCTCTCTCTCTCTCTCTGCCTCTCTCTCTCTGCCTCTCCCTCTCTCTCTGCCTCTCTCTCTCTCTCGGCCTCTCTCTCTCTGCCTCTCTCTCTCTCTCTGCCTCTCTCTGCCTCTCTGCCTCTCTCTGCCTCTCTCTCTCTCTCTCTGCCTCTCTCTCTCTCTCTGCCTCTCTCTCTCTGCCTCTCTCTCTCTCTGCCTCTCTCTCTCTCTGCCTCTCTCTCTCTGCCTCTCTCTCTCTCTGCCTCTCTCTCTCTCTGCCTCTCTCTCTCTGCCTCTCTCTCTCTGCCTCTCTCTCTCTGCCTCTCTCTCTCTCTGCCTCTCTCTCTCTGCCTCTCTCTCTCTCTCTCTGCCTCTCTCTCTCTCTGCCTCTCTCTCTCACTGCCTCTCTCTCTCACTGCCTCTCTCTCTCTCTGCCTCTCTCTCTCGGCCTATAACGTGGACTAAGGAACAGAATGTGTTATTTAACATTCATTCGGTGACCGTGTGTGGTTAGGTGTATGCAGTAATATATTAACCTGTCATCTGCCAGTCACAGACCCATTATGGTCATTTGCAGTCTCACCTGTGTCACTACCTCCCACCTCCGTGCCGCTGATAGCATGCGGTCCGTGCTCCATCCCGCATCACCCTCCCTTACCCTGCAGCCTTAGATACCGGTGCAGAAAGGTGCCTCTTCAATGCCTGTGAGGGGAAACTGATGAGTTTTGGGTGATGTACCTTAAAGCTGTGGTTTCAGCCTTTTTTTGGTTAAGGAACCCTAGAATTAGATTGTGAAGTTCTGGGCAACCCCAACCCTGTCCCCCCGTCTCGTGCCTCTCCCCCTGTCTCTCTATCCTTCCCTCCTCACACTCCCCTCTTACGCTCTTATCCCCTCTCCCCCATACACTCCCTCTCACACTTTCCCCTTACGGTCCCTTTCCCCTTCTCACCCTTACGCTCCAACTCACTCTCCCCCTCTCCCCTTATGCTCCCTCTCTCATCTACACACACACACTCTCCCCCTCACATTCTCCCTCTCACACAATCCCTCTATCCCTCTCTCCCTCCCACACTCTCCCCCTTACGCTCCCTCTCTTATACACACACACACACTCTCCCTTCTCCGACGCCCCCTCCTCCTATCAGCCGGAAGTTGAACGTTGCGTTCCAGCGCCGACAGGAGGAGGGAGAGGAAGGATCGCAGTGATTGGACAGCTGCTAATACGTGGGGCGCCGGCGGGCCCGGGACAGCTGGGAGAGCTCCCCCAGCTCTGCCCCCCCCTGGCAGCCGCAGACCCCCTGAGAGGTGCTTGCGGACCCCCTTAGAGGTGCTTGCGGACCCCCTGAGGGGTGCTTGCGGAACCCCTGAGGGGTGCTTGCGGACCCCCTGAGAGGTGCTTGCGGAACCCCTGAGAGGTGCTTGCGGACCCCCTGAGAGGTGCTTGCGGAACCCCTGAGAGGTGCTTGCGGACCCCCTCAGAGGTGCTTGCGGAACCCCTGAGGGGTGCTTGCGGACCCCCTGAGAGGTGCTTGCGGAACCCCTGAGGGGTGCTTGCGGACCCCGAGGGGTGCTTGCGGAACTCCTGAGGGGTGCTTGCGGACCCCTGAGGGGTGCTTGCGGAACCCCGGTTGAAAATCACTGTCGGAAAGTTTGTTGGGGGAAACCGGAGGCACAGCTAGTTTCATTTTTTTTTACATTTGCTTCAATAAATTAATCAAATTCTTCAAATCTGCAGATTATGAGAAAGATGCGAGATGAAAAAAAGCCATTTAAAATAAATAAACAAATGTATAAATGTTGCATGCCCTGTGTATATGAGAACCACTATCCGCCTGTATTTCCATGATAACACAGCTAATGTCTGGGTTTGCCGGTAAGTGGAACTGCAACGTCCACTAGAGAGACGGCAGCTGCAACGTTTGAGGCACTTTGCTTACCACTGGTTAGTCCCTCCTAGGACCAAAATGTACTAATGGCAGTGACATGGTTAAGGGGTCACATCTGGGGGATTGGTACCTTCATTACCAAAATGGGACACAAGTATTTTTAGATCCTGTCAGTTTGTAAACATGGCGAGCTGAGCGTGATTTCCCTTTTGTCTGATGTCACTGTGTATTATACACTAGTGTGCCCAGCCAGAGGCCCCACGCCTCTTATCTTTACTGGCTTTCTGATAAGGGCAGGGTGGGATACGGGGAACGGAAACACGAGTGACAAACGCTCTCTCATTCAGAGGCCCGTGTGACTTTGTAATTCAATTCCTGAGACATGAAAGCAGCCAAATATTTGCCTTTAGCATGTTTGTATTAATCTAAGGAAACCAATTCAATAGTTCACTTGTGTATAACCAGTGCCGCCGACAAGGGGGTGGGGGGTTTTCTGGGACTGCTGTCCCAGGACCGGTCAGTCAAGAAGTTTATTGCCTGCACCCGCTTTCCCAGGCCCCCCCTTCCCCTTTGCTGGACGGGAAGAGGGGACTCCCCCGGCTCTCATTCTGTGGGTCTCCACCGGGCCTGCAGGCCCGTCTGAGGGCCCCACGTAAGCCCACAATGCTCCCTAACCCATTATCCACTTTTTACCCCCCTCCCCAGGCCCAGTACCCCCTTACCTCCTCCCCAGGACCTCCTTATTTCCTCCCCTCATACTCATTACCTCCTTATCCCCCCCACCCGGACCATTACCTCCTTATAACCTCCCCCCCCCCCCTCCCCAGGTCAATTACCTCCCTATCTCCCCCCTTCCCCCGGTCCATTACCTCCTTATAACACCCCCCTCCAGTCCATTACCTACTTATAATCCTCCCTTCCCCCCCCTCCGGTCCATTACCTCCTTATCCCCCACCCAACCCAGACCATTACCTCCTTCAAACCCCCCCCTCCCCAGGTCCATTACCTCCCTTTTTCCCCCCTCCCCATGCCCATTATAATAAAGGTCCATTACCTCCTTACCCCCCTTTTAAACCCACCGGACCATTACCTCTTTATAACCCCCTCCCCACCCCCCCACCCAGGTCCATTACCTCCCTACTTCCCCCCTCCCCCAGTCCATTACCTCCTTATTCTCCCCCCCCGGACCATTACCTCCTTATAACCTCCACCCTTACCCCCCCATGTCCATTATCTCCTTATGACCCCCCCCCCCCAGTCCATTACCTCCTTATAACCTCCTCCCCCCCCCCTCCCCAGGTCCATTACCTCCCTATCTCCCCCCTTCCCCCGGTCCATTACCTCCTTATAACACCCCCCTCCAGTCCATTACCTACTTATAATCCTCCCTTCCCCCCCTCCGGTCCATTACCTCCTTATCCCCCACCCAACCCAGACCATTACCTCCTTCAAACCCCCCCCCTCCCCAGGTCCATTACCTCCCTTTTTCCCCCCTCCCCATGCCCATTATAATAAAGGTCCATTACCTCCTTACCCCCCTTTTGAACCCACCGGACCATTACCTCTTTATAACCCCCTCCCCACCCCCCCACCCAGGTCCATTACCTCCCTACTTCCCCCCTCCCCCAGTCCATTACCTCCTTATTCCCCCCCCCCCCCGGACCATTACCTCCTTATAACCCCCACCCTTACCCCCCCAGGTCCATTACCTCCTTATGACCCCCCCCAGTCCATTACCTCCTTATATCCCCCCCGCCCCCCACCAGGCCCATTACCTCCCTATTTCCCTCTCCCCCAGCCCATTAACTCCTTATAATCCCCCCTCCAGTCCATTACCTCTTTATAATCCCCCCCCCCGCTCTCTAGTCCATTACCTCCTTATAATCCCACACCTCCAGTCCATTACCTCTTTATAACCCCCCACACACACACACACCCTGGTCCATTACCTCCTTGCCCCCCCCCCCAACCCCCGGACCCTTACCTCCTTATAACCCCCCAGGTCCATTACTTCCCTATTTCCCCCCTCCCCCAGTCCATTACCTACTTATAATCTCCCCCCCCCCCAGTCCATTACCTCTTTATAACCCCCCCCCCTCTGGTCCATTACCTCCTTATTATCCCCCACCTCCAGTCCATTACCTCTTTATAACCCCCCTCCCCCCCACTCTGGTCCATTACCTCCTTACCCCCCCCCCCAACCCCCCGGACCATTACCTCCTTATAACCCCCCCAGGTCCATTACCTCCCTATTTCCCCCCTCCCCCAGTCCATTACCTATTTATTATCCCCCCACCACCTCCGGTCCATTACCTCCTTATCCCCCCCGCCCCCCCGGACCATTACCTCCTTATAACCCCCCCCCCAACCCCCGGACCTTTACCTCCTTATAACCCCCCCAGGTCCATTACTTCCCTATTTCCCCCCTCCCCCAGTCCATTACCTACTTATAATCCCCCCACCACCTCCGGTCCATTACCTCCTTATCCCCCCCGCCCCCCCCCCGGACCATTACCTCCTTATAAACCCCACCCTTACCCCCCCAGTCCATTACCTCCTTATATCCCCCCTGCCAGGCCCATTACCTCCCTATTTCCCCCCTCCCCCAGCCCTTTAACTCCTTATAATCCCCCCTCCAGTCCATTACCCCTTTATAACCTTCCCCCCCTCCGTCCATTACCTCCTTATAATCCCCCCCCCCCTCTTTGGTCCATAACCTCCTTACAGGTTTTTTTCTTGCCCACCTATGTGAGTTTCCCCCTTTAATCACCTCACTGCATTGCTGGTCCCTCTGGCAGTGCAGGGGTTAGCTCCCTCTTCCCCGCCCCTGAAATGGTCAGTGAAAAGATTCCACTTTCTCATCTGCGCGGCGCGGTTTTATCTCCCACCGCGGCACGGTGACCTTTCCACCAGGTTCCCGCGGCACGGTGACCTTTCCACCAGGTCTCATCAATCTTTACAAGGCGTCATTTCCCGCCCGACACGTTATGAAAAAAGCATCTTTATTATTATTTTTCCGTGGTAGTTAAGAAAGTTGACTAAAATAGCTCGGAAAAAAAGGTTGCCATGACAACCCCCGTCTCCAGCACCTTTCCTTTCCCCCGCACCTAGAGATGGTGTTAGGATCCGAACGAGAGGGGTGGGGGGAGGGGGGGGGACACTGTCGGGAAATGAGCTTCCTGTTTCTATTGGAAAGATTTGTGGGCGTTTGTAGCCGTGTGATTGGCCGGCAGTGGTGAGGAAGATAATGCCGCCCTATTGGAAGATACGGTGACACCGAGAGCAGCGTCCTTCTGCCATGTGTGCCTGCCGTGTGACAGGGCCTGTTTACATGCTACCGAGCAGCTGCTTCTGACGCAATGAGACGGCCGGCTCATTGAAATTCAGACGCATACCGCGCCAGGGAGCTGAAGCAATTGCTGCTTATGGTAATTTGCCATTTCAGCGTGGAATGTTTTTCCAAGTAAGGCCGCGCTTATAGTGCCGGCGACGCGACGTTGCCCGAAAACAAATACATTGCCGCTGCCGCGTGCGCTTATAGTGCGCGCGACGGCGACGGAGCGACGTCGCCGTCGTGGAAACTGGAATCCGGCTAAATTTGATTTTTCAAGGGCTGTCGCGTCACGTGATGGCCCTTGAACAAATCAAATTGCCGGAATCCCGCGAACCCGACGCCCGTTACATCACCTGCCGTGTCGCCGTCACCATCGACGGCACTATAGGCACGGGTGTGACAGGGTGAATGAACGTCACCAGCCATAGACCTGGCAAACCTATGTTTACGCTTGAAGTGCAGCAGTGACGAGGTTAAGTTTCAGGTGAGAAGGGCTGCTTAATTAGTCTGACCCCAGCTATATAATCAAGGCGTTTTAAAACCCCCAGGCTGTACACACATGCAAGCTAGCTGGTCAGCAGACAGGAGTGATACTGAAGAGATTGAGTGTCCGGCCTGCTGAAGAGAAGCTGCCTTGTTTTCTCTGCTGAAGAGAAGCTGCCTTGTTTGCTATGCTGAAGAGAAGCAATTTTGTTTTTGTCTGCTGAAGAGAAGCTATTTTGTTTTTGTATGCTGAAGAGAAGCTATTTTGTTTTTGTGTGCTGTATGTTTTTAAGGCTCAATAAATAAGCCTTATCAAGAGAACCCGCGTGTGTGGTTGCATGTACCCTGCAACAATGGCCTAAGAGATGGGGGCTTGGAAACCCACTGCAGAATGGGAAGGACGCGGAAGGTGACCGCGGGGCCGGTGGTTTCATGCTAATGTGTATGTTATTTATTAACTCCTTCGCTGGCGTCCTTCGGTATGTGTTACCAAGTACTAAAGGCTAACCCGGAGATAACATTTTTTAATTTAGTGCTTACCTTCGGCGGCTCCCGGCATCCTCTGGCATCCCTCGGACATCCTCTCTACTGATTGAGCCACCTGTGCTGAAGCAGGGATATCCTGAAAACCTGACCTGTTGGTGGCCCCTGAGGACAGGCGTTGGCCTCCCCTGTACTAAGCTATTACCAGTTGTTTTTCTTGCTTTTGTGTTCTCTACCTGACCCACCTTGATATTTGAGCTCAACACCTGTATAATCCTTCCCATCGTTCTCTGCCTGTTACAATTGTAGCTTCTCGTGCAAGTCCATTGTTTTATTTTTAAATTCCTAAAATCACTATTGCAAAATATATCAAATACATGTTATAATCTCTAGAATGGGTTATTCCATTGGAGCAGCAGGAGAGGATCTGCCTTGGGACCCCACCAATCAAGTTGAATTAAAACTAAATATACAGGGGAGATTGCCCTCAATGTACCACTGTGGCGATTCAGCCCCTCCCACAAAACATCACAGCCCAATAAACATTTCATGTTATTTATAAAATAAATAAATAAAATAAATAAATGTTTGCCTTCATTTGGGGAGGGAATGAAACGAGTTGCAGACACCCTTTGGCTGGAATATATACATGATTGATTTCCCGACAATGATGTTTATTACAACTCCAAGACCTATATGTGTCTAACTGGACAATCCTTAGCAGAATTAAGTCAAATACTAAGTATTAATGACATTTAGAGGAAATCGGCTTCTTTAACCATGAGCATAAAGACGTCTGCCCAGCTTCTGGGAGATATGTGTTCCAAACCCATTGCCTACTTCACTTACAAAATTCTCCTTCTCTCTTTTAAGGCTTTACACTCTTCTCCTTACATCTCGCCCTAATTTCTCGCTATACACCTGCCCAACTCTAGCTTTCTGCTCAAGGATGTCTTCTGTCTGGCCCTTCTGTAGCTAAAGCCCTCTCCCGCCTAAAACCTCTCTCACTGACTGCCCCACACTTCTGGAATATCCTTCCCCTCAATATCTGACTGGCACCCTCTCTATCCACCTTTAGGACCTTTCTTAAAACACACCTGCTTAATGAAGCATATGGGTAGCTCCGTGGCTGATACTATACACCCAATACATAAACCTTGGCCCCCTGCAGACGCACTTACCAGAACAGCCTTCTTCTGTCTCTGTATGTCTCCCCACTTAGATTGTAAGCTCTTTGGGACAGGATCTCCTTTTCCTATAGTTTTTTGTCTGAATAGCTTATTCCCATTATGTGTTATAATATACTGTATCACTGGATTGTAAGTTCGTTGTGGCTGTACAGTACAGAATAGCCTTGTGTTATACACATTGTAAGGAATGTGAGAGGGGTTGGGATTCTGATCCTTCTCTAAGCTATATTTGTGTTGGTCTCTAAATGTAATGACCTCCATACTACCAAAGACAGAGGTCATTACACTCTGCTCATATTACTGACCTCTCTGCAGCATTTGATACTGTGGACCACCCTCTTCTCCTTCACATTCTCCATACTCTTGGTATTCGTAACAAAGCTCTAACCTGGATCTCCTCTTACCTCTCCCACTGTACTTTCAGTCTCTCTTTTGCTAACACCTCCTCCTCCTCTATCGATCTCTCTGTGGGGGTACCCCAGGGCTCTGTCCTGGGACCCCTTCTCTTTTCTCTTTACACACTCTCTCTAGGTGACCTAATCACTTCTCTTGGGTTCAAATATCACCTCTATCCTGACGAAACACAAATTTACTTTTCTACCCCTGACCTTACACCTGCGGTACAGACTAAAGTTTCTGAATGTCTGTCGGCTATATCATCCTGGATGGCCCTCCGCCGACTTAAACTAAACATGGCAAAAACAGAGCTCCTCATACTCCCTCCCAAACCTGGCCCTATTTCCTCCTTCTACATTACTGTTGGAAGTACGATCATTCACCCAGTATCCCAAGCACGCTGCCTAGGGGTCACACTCGACGCCTCTCTCACATTCCAAACGTTTCAAAAACCTGTCGCTTTGTCCTCCGCAATATCACTAAGATACGCCCTTTCCTCTTTTGCTCAACTGCTAAAATTCTGACTCAGGCCCTCATTCTCTCCCGTCTTGATTACTGTAACCTCCTGCTGTCCGGCCTTCCTGCCTCCCACCTGTCTCCCCTACAATCTATCCTTAACGCTGCTGCCAGAATCACTCTACTCTTTCCTAAATCTGTCTCAGTGTCTCCCCTGCTGAAATCCCTCTCCTGGCTTCCCATCAAATCCCGTATCGCATACTCAATTCTCCTCCTCACTTTTAAAGCTTTACACTTCTGCTCCTCCCTACATCTCAGCCCTAATTTCTTGCTATGCACCATCCCGGCTCTTGCGTTCAGCTCAAGGATGTCTTCCCTCTACCCCTTTTGTATCTAAAGCCCTCTCCCGCCTTAAACCCTTCTCACTGACTGCCCCGCACCTCTGTAATGCCCTTCTCCTCAATATCCCACTTGCACCCTCCACCTTTAAGACCCACCTTAAAACACACCTGCTTAAGGAAGCATATGAGTAGCTCCATGGCTGATAACTAACACCTAACACATTAACCTTGGCCCCTTGCAGACGCACTTACCAGAATGCCCTCCTACTGTCTCTGTACGTTCTTCCTACCAACCAATTAGATTGTAAGCTCTTCGGAGCAGGGACTCACTTTCCTAAATGTTACTTTTATGTCTAAAGCACTTCTCCCCTTTGTGTTATTTATATCTTATTATTAATATGATTGTAACTATTACTGCTGTGAAGCGCTATGTACATTAATGACGCTATATAAATAAAGATATTCATTCATTCATTCATGTACAAGGATACTCAAAGTAATTTTGCAGTGTAGAAGAACCAGTGCTTATATTCTGCACAAAATTGTCATCTCTGTTTTTGAATCTCCTGATCTATATGTAGCCATGCATAATAATGACTGCATACATCTTCCCTGTTGGCTGTAAGTCCTGGTAAGTACAGGCCTGCCAACAGTAGTTATGGAGGTTTTCCCTCACACCCTGGTGTGGTGCCCTGTGTAAGGAAGGGAGTGGCTGTATGCTCTGAGTCCCTGGATAGTGACCTCAGAGATGCGCCTGCCCCCTGAGGTATAAAGGGCACAACACTGTCAGTTAGTGTTGTTGAAAAGTGTTGCAAGGTTGGCAGAGAAGCATCGGGTAGAATGTATCTTCCTGCATAAGGGATTGGAGGAATACTTTTGTGACCCTAGTGCTGTAACTAGCGGTAGCAGAGTGACCAATCAAGTCTGTCTAAGCCACACTGTGTCCAGGGACCTGGCACAGTGGTGATCTCCCTAGGAGAAAGGGAATCCCACTTCAATACGGGAGGGCGTACCTGGCAAAGGGACAGCACGGAAAGATGTGCGGCTAGAGCCGGCAGCTGCATAGGGCAGTCTGCTACATCCAAGTCTATAATAAAGATGCCTTGTTCAAAGAAACCCCCACTGTGTGAGTGTGAGATTACTCAACAGTGGCAGTCACCACCGAGAAGGAGTTCCTCACCAGGACCATCTCCCTGCGGAAGCATAGATCCTGATGAGGTGGAGGCGCTGCACGTGAAGTAAGTTGGACTCGCACCCACTACCTCAGATACCTGTCCTGATGACATCCCCTAATAACACCAAGCGGGAGACTCAGGAGTCCTGTTACTAGCAGGTGCACCACCACACACGACCTTGTAATGGGGACCGGTTAGACCACACGGGCCAATGTGAGATTGGGTGGGTCAGACAAGGGGGGTCCAGCCGTTACATATATAATATAAATATTATAGGGCTGAGGCTGCGCATGTACAGCAGGGCCCCGGGTATACGGTGGGTTCCGTTCCAGGGGCCCGCCGTATAGTGAAAATCGCCGGAAAGTGGATCCGGCGATTTTCATGTTATGTGCATGCGCAGACCGGCGTTTTCGACGTTCTGCGCATGCGCGGCCTATGGTCTGCGCGCGCAGGCTACGGTATGCGCGCGCAGACTATGGTCTGCGCATGCGCGCCCGGCGCACCCGCCCGTTTTGCGCATGCGCGGCGTATTATCCAACATGGCGGCTCCCTACTCGATGCCGCCGTATCGGCGGATCTCCGAAAAGCGAAGCGTCGAGAAACGGGGCCCTGCTGTACATGTAAAGTAAGGTACATTGTATCATGATAATCTTTTTTTGTCCCTTCTGTCCTTGGTCCATTTTTGTCATTTGTTTACCCACCAAATGTAGGTACTTGAGCTTGTTAATCAAGTTTCTTACACGTGATGCAGATTGTTATCTCGGGAGGATTATATCACTTGAAATCTGGCATTTTTTGACCAATGAATGAAAAAAAAAATACAGAAATTTCTATAACGTTCTGCATTTAACTCTTCCCTAAATTTCCACTTATACTTCCCAAATCTGAAGCTGCTACACATAAAAATAAAAACAAAATATAGTCCGATAATGTTGTTAAAGCTGCAGTTCAGTCTTTTTTTTTTTTTTTTT
This sequence comes from Ascaphus truei, assembly GCF_040206685.1. NCBI lineage: Eukaryota > Metazoa > Chordata > Amphibia > Anura > Ascaphidae > Ascaphus > Ascaphus truei. The sequence continues at coordinate 8,213,870 of NC_134485.1, read as the reverse complement.
ATTTATTTTTTTACTTCAATAGTTTCATGTGGGCAATCTCTAATTACCTAAAGAACTGTATAGCTGCAGGTCAATTCGTTCTCCATGTATTGATAGGCGAAATTTGGTGACATAATTAGAGCTGGCATATGTTTTTATTTGCTTCTGTCAGTCAGTGGAAGCTCATGAATATTCATGAGCACTCCTGCACTGACATGTCCTAGAGGGAGGGCAGGGCTGACAAAGGGGTGTGCCAGGGCTTGTGACAGGACATGAAGGGGCAGTGCCTTAGCAAATGGTCGTTAAAATAGAATACAGGAAAATTGGTCTTTCAAAGTTGTTTTTTTAGAAACAGAAAATGCTAAAAGTATTTTTTCTTACTACAGAACTGATTTATTAAAAAAAAACACATGCAGGATATTGACTGAACTGCAGCTTTAAGAGACAGAATGGAAGCTCTTCTCAGTGTTAATTTAACGGCAGAGAGAGTGTTGCGTGCCTCAATACATAACCTTATTGAGTCTCGTGTGCGGGACTCATTCAGATCACTGATTGGTTATTCTCACAATGCTGCTGTGTGATTGGAGCATGTGCATAGAGCGATGAGAGCTCACATGCATCACCAATATAATACATTTAATATGAATATTCTGTATGTTAGGAGGCAATTCAAGCAGCACTTCTAAAAAAAAATTTAAATTAGTTTTAATATATGCAGTCTTTGATTACCTTCATTGAAAAATAATTACCTAAGCTGCCAATCGATTTGTTCTCCCGTGATTTATCAGCAAAGATCTTGGGGTTCACTAAATGGCTGTCTTTCAGTTTTAATCAATCCTTCAATCAACTCTGCAGCTACAATGTGTTCTTCTATTACTAAGGTAACATTATCTATTGTTACAGTTTGCAGATCAAAGTGCTGGGAACATTGGCAACAAATGATCACAAACAGGAACGTGTTACAAAGATCTTGCACTGCTGGGGAGGTGGGCTAAAACCTGCTATAGAAATCAAAGGATGCGCAGTATATAAAAACTCACTAAAAATGGCATTAAGCGTTGAATTTAAAAAATGCAGTAAGAATCTAATACTACAGAACCGATTTATAAAACACTCATGTAAGATATTGCAGGGATTGCTTCTTTTTAAGATCACAGCATCCTTACTCTTTCTAATGTCCCCGTTATAAACAGCTGTGGGGATAAAGATCAACCAAACAATTGCACTAACTCTGTTACAAAAGATTGTTATGTGTTATGATCTCAGGAATAAAAGGCAGAGGGAAAGACACAATAAGCAAAAGAAAAGGGCAGAGGGAATAAAGCAATGAACTATGAGTAGTCCTTGGCACAGTAAGGGCTACAAACTTGCAGACTGGTCCAGTATTGGCTGGAGCTTTTAATGAACAATATCCCCCACTGTATTGAATGAGCCATATTTGCTTTAGTGAATGAGTCCTTAAGAACAGAGGCCAGTGTTTGGGTTTAGTGAAGGTCTCTGATTGTGGTACAGGGAACGGAGAGCCAGGACCGCAGACCGATTTCCCGGGCCCAGGACTAGAGTTACGTCCGGGCCACCCCACCCCCCAGGCGCCGTGCTCAGTGTGCCGGTGTCGCGACGTGCGCAGGCCACGTCAGGGACTCCTCCATGGTAGTCTATGGACGGTAGCGGGGTAGATGCGGCACCTGGCGGCGCTGTAGCGTGTCAACGCGGCTGCATCTTGGGGATACAAGTGATTTTGGGATTAGAGGCCGCAGTTGCGTGACGTCAGTGTCACGTGAGCTGGTTCAGCCAATAAGGGTAAACCTGCTCCGTGACGCGTTTGCCATGCCCCCGATCGCCTCCCTAATCTCCTGAATCTGAGCGCGGCCTTACTCCCTCTTTTCCTCACTCATTCCCCTCCTCTCACTCGCCCCCACCTTCCGTCATTTATCCCAATCTCACTCAATCCCCCCCAGTACACATTTAAAAAAACAGTACACAGTGCCGGAAGCTGGGCCAAGCTCACTTCAGAGAGGCCCGTCGCGCACTGACGTCAGAGAGGCCCGTCGCGCACTGACGTCAGAGAGGCCCGTTGCGCACTGACGTCAGAGAGGCCCGTCGCGCACTGACGTCAGAGAGGCCCCTCCCGCACTGATGTCAGAGAGGCCCCTCGCGCACTGACGTCAGAGAGGCCCGTCCCGCACTGACGTCAGAGAGGCCCGTCCCGCACTGACGTCAGAGAGGCCCGTCGCGCACTGACGTCAGAGAGGCCCCTCGCGCACTGACGTCAGAGAGGCCCCTCGCGCACTGACGTCAGAGAGGCCCCTCGCGCACTGACGTCAGAGAGGCCCCTCGCGCACTGACGTCAGAGAGGCCCCTCGCGCACTGACGTCAGAGAGGCCCCTCGCGCACTGACGTCAGAGAGGCCCCTCCCGCACTGATGTCAGAGAGGCCCCTCGCGCACTGACGTCAGAGAGGCCCCTCGCGCACTGACGTCAGAGAGGCCCCTCGCGCACTGACGTCAGAGAGGCCCGTCCCGCACTGACGTCAGAGAGGCCCGTCGCGCACTGACGTCAGAGAGGCCCGTCGCGCACTGACGTCAGAGAGGCCCGTCGCGCACTGACGTCAGAGAGGCCCGTCACGCACTGACGTCAGAGAGGCCCGGTGTGGGAAAGCGATAGAGGAAGAGGCCTGCTGGTGGGGTGAGCTGGGGCCCACGGCAACTGCTTTGTCCAGTCACAGGGCCCCTCACCACCACCATGCCCGGGACACCAGTACCGGCTGTCCCCCCCTCTCAGCGGCCCTGCGGAGAGCTGCCGTCCCATTTCTGCCCAAAGTTATATACTGATAGGTACACCGCTGGCACATTTCCTGTTTGGGGTTTAAAGGTTAGCTGTGAGTGAGTCCTTCACATGGGGACATTATAACATGTAACGGAGAAAGTCACTGGAGGCACTTCATAAACAGAAATAGTCATAAAAACGGCGAGTGTTCAGAAAAAGCCAGAGTCTTAAGATTTAGATATTGACACACACGATCAAATAGCAAACGTTAGTGTTTATTCCCGTTGTACTGTATGAATACTGTCCGGCTGGGAACATTCAGCAGGAACCGTACACATGTGCAAACAGTCCGTTTTTCCGGTCATTTTTTTGTAAACGTCACACAATTTTGCCTTTTCATTTGAACATGGTGAAATTTCACAATTTTCGTCAAATTGTTGTCAATTTTTGATTTATCTCGGTAAGAGCTTAAAAAATTAGATGACGATGAATATGATCTTCTCAGTGATCATGTGACCCTAGCAAAGTTATTTACAGTGATTGATGCCATTCCCCCCCCCCCCCCCCAGCCAATTTTGCCCCGTTTGTGGATGAACTTTTGTCAAAAGTTTGCACCGCTTTACTAAACAGGAGAGTGTATGAAAACCTTCCACAAAAGGAATACACACTCTGGCTGCCAGGGAATTAGGGTCAGTTTAACGGGCTTGGTTTAAAAAGGAAGGTATTTAATTCCTTTCTGAATGGAAGTATTATTATTAGTATTATTATTATTATATAAGTGCAGCTTCCTGATTTCTTAAAGCCGCAGGGAGCTTATGTCATAGTCTTGGGGCGGAAAAAACTCTCCCTCCAGTTCTACATGAAACCGATGCTCAATCAGTTATAGGGTGATGGCAAATCTAAGGGATTGGGGGCATTATTGATTAGCCAGTTCTGAAGGGAAGTGGGGGCTAGTCATAGATCGCCTTAAAGGTAAGGGCCAAGATAATAATAATAGAATGTTCTTGTGTAGCGCTGCTACTGTTTTACGCAGCGCTTTACTGAGACATTTTGCAGGCACAGGTCCCTGCCCCGTGGAGCTTACAATCTATGTTTTTGGCGCCTGAGGCACAGGGAGATAAAGTGACTTGCCCAAGGTCACAAGGAGCCGACACTGGGAATTGAACCAGGCTCCCCTGCTTCAAACTCTCAGTGCCAGTCAGTGTCTTTACTCACTGAGCCGCTCCTTCTCTTAAAAAGAACGCTTTGCTCCACTGGAACCCAGACCCAGGTCCGATCATGTAATACTGGCGAGATGTGGTCTCTCCTTGCCGGCTATAAGACGGCTGTGTCTCCTTGCCTTGCTGGCTATAAGACGGGCTGTGTCTCCTTGCCTTGCCGGCTATAAGATGGGCTGAGTCTCCTTGCCTTGCCGGCTATAAGACGGGCTGTGTCTCCTTGCCTTGCCGGCTATAAGACGGGCTGTGTCTCCTCGCTTTGCCGGCTATAAGACGGGCTGTGTCTCCTTGCCTTGCCGGCTATAAGACGGGCTGTGTCTCCTCGCTTTGCCGGCTATAAGACGGGCTGTGTCTCCTTGCCTTGCCGGCTATAAGACGGGCTGTGTCTCCTTGCCTTGCCAGCTATAAGACGGGCTGTGTCTCCTCGCTTTGCCGGCTATAAGACAGGCTGTGTCTCCTTGCCTTGCCGGCTGTAAGACGGGCTGTGTCTCCTTGCCTTGCCGGCTGTAAGACGGGCTGTGTCGCCTTGCCGGCTATAAGACGGGCTGTGTCTCCTTGCCTTGCCAGCTATAAGATGGGCTGAGTCTCCTTGCCTTGCCGGCTATAAGACGGGCTGTGTCTCCTTGCCTTGCCGGCTGTAAGACGGGCTGTGTCTCCTTGCCTTGTCAGCTATAAGACGGGCTGTGTCGCCTTGCCGGCCATAACACGGGCTGTGTCTCCTTGCCTTGCCGGCTATAACACGGGCTGTGTCTCCTTGCCTTGCCAGCTATAAGACGGGCTGTGTCTCCTTGCCTTGTCGGCTATAAGACGGGCTGTGTCGCCTTGCCGGCCATAACACGGGCTGTGTCTCCTTGCCTTGCCGGCTATAAGACGGGCTGTGTCTCCTTGCCTTGCCAGCTATAAGACGGGCTGTGTCTCCTTGCCTTGTCGGCTATAAGACGGGCTGTGTCGCCTTGCCGGCTATAAGACGGGCTGTGTCTCCTTGCCTTGCCGGCTATAAGACGGGCTGTGTCTCCTTGCCTTGCCGGCTATAAGACGGGCTGTGTCTCCTTGCCTTGCCGGCTATAAGACGGGCTGTGTCTCCTTGCCTTGCCGGCTATAAGACGGGCTGTCTCTCCTTGCCTTGCCGGCTATAAGACGGGCTGTGTCTCCTTGCCTTGCCGGCTATAAGACGGGCTGTGTCTCCTTGCCTTGCCAGCTATAAGACGGGCTGTGTCTCCTTGCCTTGCCAGCTATAAGACGGGCTGTGTCTCCTTGCCTTGCCAGCTATAAGACGGGCTGTGTCTCCTTGCCTTGCCGGCTGTAAGACGGGCTGTGTCTCCTTGCCTTGCCAGCTATAAGACGGGCTGTGTCTCCTTGCCTTGCCAGCTATAAGACGGGCTGTGTCTCCTTGCCTTGCCGGCTGTAAGACGGGCTGTGTCTCCTTGCCTTGCCGGCTGTAAGACGGGCTGTGTCTCCTTGCCTTGCCAGCTATAAGACGGGCTGTGTCTCCTTGCCTTGCCGGCTGTAAGACGGGCTGTGTCTCCTTGCCTTGCCAGCTATAAGACGGGCTGTGTCTCCTTGCCTTGCCAGCTATAAGACGGGCTGTGTCTCCTTGCCTTGCCGGCTATAAGACGGGCTGTGTCTCCTTGCAGAGAATTTGCAGAATCCAGTCTGGAGAGGACAAGGCTGGTGCTACTATCTGTAGAGCGTTATCAAAAGAAACACCTTAATTTGTCTTAGCCGATGGATTTGGAAGTAGCTGTTTTTCCAAATAGATGCAATGTGAGGCTGATCAATGATGTTTTTGTCAATAAAAGCTCCAAGGCTTCTCACCTTCTCTTTCCTTGGGATGATGGAGTTATTGATTTGTAGGTGGTTGAAGGTGATTTTTATCTCCCTGTTCCACAGACACCACGTTTAGATGGTAAGTTCTGTGGGGCAGGGACTTATTGTGCCTGCAAAACTCTATGTACGTACGGCTCGCTATATTGTAACTGTGAAGCTCTTTAAATCCAATTGAGAGAATAACTATATATGAAATAAAGTTGTTAGTATTCTTACTATTTACTGAATGGTGCTGAGTCTTAAAGCTGCAGTCCAAGCTGCTGTTTTTTTATTTGTTTTCCCCTTTAATATGCGCATCAATACAACCCACACAATGATCAGTAATTAGCTACGTTTCCGATCGATCCGTTCTCCTGTGATCAATCAGTAAAGATTCGGCTCGGGGGGTTCACTAAATGGCTGTCAGTGCAGCAGAAGAGGACCAAAGATGCAAAGTTCAGTGGGGGAAATCATGTGACCAGGCAGTCACTAGATACAATTGGTGCACTGCTAGAGAGAGGGCAGGGCTCAAAAAGGGGTGTGCCAGAGCCTGTTTCAGAAGAGGAAGGGGATGTGACTTTGTAAATGGTTGCTATAGAAACAAAAAATGTTTGTTACATTATAATGCATAAAAAATGTAATCTAAAGTCGTTTAAAAAAAATGCTACAAGTATTTTCTCATAGTACAGAGCCGACTTATTTAAAAAACAAAAACAAAAAAACACATGTAGGGTATTACTTGGTCTGCAGCTGTAAAGGGCATTCACTTGAGTAGTCTTCAGATCCCCTAAGGCCTAGCACTGTTTAGTCAGCCCATGCCTTAATGAATAGATGTGGAGATCGGCTGAGAAATGTGAGGCTGTGAAGCAGGAGCCTCTCAGACGGGGCCGCAGTTCTATATGTTGCAGCCAAGTATTGATTAGTTGTTTACTTTTGGCCAGACAAGATCAAATGAGATATTCCAATTTCTGCCCTGAGGTGGCCTACTTATTGTAGTGCAGGGGGGAGGGGGGGCAACTCCAGTCCTCTGTGGCAACCAACAGGTCAGGTCTTCAGGATATCCCTGCTTCAGCACAGGTGGCTCAATCAGTGGCTCAGTCAAAGACCTGTGCTGAAGCAGGGATATCCCTAATACCTGACTTGTTGGTGGCCCTTGATGACTGGAGTTGGCCACCCGTCTTGTAGTGCGTTTGTCATACTTTGCCTTACAAGAGCATAAATAAGGCAGGTAACATCACGCGGCAATGCAGCATAAGAGAAATAACCCCCATAAGAATTGAATTAAGATGTAGAATTAGGAGTGAGTGTCATTTTTCGGCAGCACACACACTTCGGTACCATTCCACTGTAATAAAATGATGTCGGGCCAGGGCAAAGCCTGAGGGCTGCACTCTTGAGGGGCCCTCTCTCCCCCCTACCCTGTCGGTGGCACATTAGGGGGCTCGAGATGCAGAGGGCAGGAAGCACAGAGGGAAATCCCTTCCTCTGTAGGTGGGCGGGGTCTGTGTCAGGGGGCGGGGCCTGAGATGCAGCAGGAAGCACACAGGGAAATCCCCTCCTCTGCAGGTGGGCGGGGCCTGTGTCAGGGGGCGGGGCCTGAGATGCAGCAGGAAGCACACAGGGAAATCCCCTCCTCTGCAGGTGGGCGGGGCCTGTGTCAGGGGGCGGGGCCTGAGATGCAGCAGGAAGCACACAGGGAAATCCCCTCCTCTGCAGGTGGGCGGGGCCTGTGTCAGGGGGCGGGGCCTGAGATGCAGCAGGAAGCACAGAGGGAATCCCTTCCTCTGCAGGTGGGCGGGGCCTGTGTCAGGGGGCGGGGCCTGAGATGCAGCAGGAAGCACAGAGGGAAATCCCTTCCTCTTTATGTGGGCGGGGTCTGTGTCAGGGGGCGGGGCCTGAGATGCAGGAAGCACAGAGGGAAATCCCTTCCTCTGCAGGTGGGCGGGGCCTGAGATGCAGCAGGAAGCACAGAGGGAAATCCCTTCCTCTTTATGTGGGCGGGGTCAGGGTCAGGGGGTGGGGCCCAGAGATGCAGCAGGAAGCACAGAGGGAAATCCCTTCCTCTGTAGGTGGGCGGGGTCTGTGTCAGGGGGCGGGGCCGGAGATGCAGCAGGAAGGACAGAGGGGAATCCCTGCCTCTGCAGGTGGGCGGGGCCTGGGTCAGGGGGTGGGGCATCAATTAGAGCAGCGTGGGGCTGGAGCTGCAGCCTGAGAGACAGGCTGGGAAAGGTCAGAGGGAAGGGGCGGGGCCTCAGTCAGTGGGCGGAGCTGGAGCTGCAGCCTGAGAGACAGGCTGGGAAAGGTCAGAGGGAAGGGGCGGGGCCTCAGTCAGTGGGCGGGGCTGGAGCTGCAGCCTGAGAGACAGGCTGGGAAAGGTCAGAGGGAAGGGGCGGGGCCTCAGTCAGTGGGCGGGGCTGGAGCTGCAGCCTGAGAGAAAGGCTGGGAGAGGTCAGAGGGAAGGGGCGGGGCCTCAGTCAGTGGGCGGGGCTGGAGCTGCAGCCTGAGAGACAGGCTGGGAAAGGTGAGAGGGAGGGAAGGGGCGGGACCTCAGCCAGTGGGCGGGGCTGGAGCTGCAGCCTGAGAGACAGGCTGGGAAAGGTGAGAGGGAGGGAAGGGGCGGGGCCTCAGTCAGTGGGCGGGGCTGGAGCTGCAGCCTGAGAGACAGGCTGGGAAAGGTGAGAGGGAGGGAAGGGGCGGGGCTTCAGTCAGTGGGCGGGGCTGGAGCTGCAGCCTGAGAGACAGGCTAAGGGCTGGGATCCGCTGCGCCCGGTGGCGCGGGCGGCCGCGTGAGCGCAACTCACTATTGCTGTTTAGCCTCACGATCCGGTCCCAGTCCCTCCTCACTGCCAACTGACTACGTACTGTGACGCGTCAGCCAGCAGGGGATACCAGAGAATTGTGTTCCCGTGCGGCGACGCGTCACATGGTACGCGAGTCAGCCAATGGGGAGGAGGGGAGGGAAGGAGCTAGATGGGAGGCGCCTTGGGCGTGGAGCAGGGAAGGAGCTGCAGGTTAAGTGTGTGTGTATATGTATGTATGTGTGTGTATATGTATATATGTGTGTGTGTGTGTGTGTGTGTATGTGTGTGTGTGTATGTATGTGTGTGGGGGGGGTAGACAGCACCACGATCAGATCCCGCCCCCCTCCCTCCCACTCCCGCGCCCCTCCCACTCCCACCCCCCTCCCTCCCACTCCCGCCGCCCTCCCTCCCGCTCCGGCTCCCGGCTCTCTACAGACCGCATATCGCGGTCTGTGTATGTCAGCGCCCCGCCTGTCTGCAGTGCGGGCACGCTGACTGAGGGAGCGGGGCCTTAGCCTGAGGCCTCGGCGTGCGCTGTGAGCACAATCACCGTCCCCAATCAGTCCGATCCCAGTCCCTACCTCCGCGCGGAAGGCGCAGCCGCCCTCTACGAGTTCTCTCAAATACAAAAAAAATGTATTTGGAACTCGCGACGGAGGCGTGGCCACGCCCCCACCGGCGGTTCAGCCAATGAGGGTGAGCCAGCCGCGTGAGGTCATGGCCACGCCCCCGCAAAACCCCCGCCATGCCCCCTCCCGTCGCAATCTCTCCCGCTCTCCCAAGACCGCAATCTGAGGTGAAGCGCTGTGCACGCGCCGCCCCCCCCGCCGGGCGCGCGTGCTACAGTGCTGATTGGGACCGCAGCCTGAGAAAGGTGAGAGGGAGGGAAGGGATGGGGCCTCCGTCAGTGGGCGGGGCTGCAGCCTGAGAGACAGGCTGGGAAAGGTGAGAGCGAGGGAATGGGCGGGGCCTCAGTCAGTGGGCGGGGCTGGAGCTGCAGCCTGAGAGACAGGCTGGGAAAGTGAGGTAGGGGAAGGGGCGGGGCCTCAGTCAGTGGGCGGGACTGCAGCCTGAGAGACAGGCTGGGAAAGGTGAGAGGGAGGGGAAGGGTTAAATCACAGGGGTAATTACAGACATGATGGGGCCCTGACATTTCCCCCTTTGTCCCGCGCTTGCCTAGCTGCGTCACTGTGTGGGACAATATTTCAGAACTCCCGTTATCGGCTGTTGCATTGTGTTGCATTGTGTTGCATTGTGTTGCACAGCAGATGGGAACGCCTTTTATTCTGACCCGGTTTCTGCAAAGTCCCGCCAGTTTTAAGAATGAGATTGATACGCAATCCTATCAGACAAGGCAGATTTAAACTAAAGCTGCAGCATTGGGTTTCTTTGTCTCAATCCTACCTGTGCATTAGAGAGGTAGTTTGCTGTATGTGCAAATCCATATACACCTGCAGCCTTAGGCCTGGGACATAGTGAGTTTTAAGCTCGCTGAGGCGGGCTGAGCCGCGCTGAGCAGATGCACAAAGCCCCTGCATCTGTCATCAGCGCGGCTATAGTTTCTCCCTCCGCATGCGTGCGGAGGCTGACAAACTTTGCCGAGACAGGCAGGTTTCAAATTTGCCGCTCGGGGAAGCGATGTGAGCGGTCACGTGACCGCTCACATCCAATGGGAGCGAGGGACTAGCCTCGTCTCCCGCTCCGCCTCCTGGCACGCCTCCGCTCTGCCTCTGCTCCGCCCCCTGAGCGCGCTCACTGCCTCGCCTGCAAGGACAGGAAAAAGCACCATTTTGGAGCAGGCGAGGCAGAGCGGGAGCGCGGCTCAGCGCTGTTTGCTCCTCTATGTCCCAGACCTTACATTGCTGCTCCTCCTCAGAGATAATGAAATATTCCAGAATGGGCCGCACAGGGTGTGCTCATTTGCATGCTAATACCCAGAATCCCTGGCTGCAGTGGAAGCATTGCTTGCTGTGTGATTACGGGGAAAGGCAGGGTTTTGGGCCTGACTGAGACACGTGAATGTGCTCACAAGTGCTATTTTTATTTTAAGTATTCAAACAAAATGCAGAATTGTCATTTACTGTCCATGATCCCTACACAATTTCACATCTGAATAATTCTAAAAATGTTCTGTATATTATGTAATGGTGTTCCCCCTCCCTGCTCTCCCCCTCCCCCCCCCCCCCCTCCTACCCCCCGGGAGATTCTGCCATTACACAGTGTGGTGTCCTGCATACCCGCTCGCTCACAGTAGATCTTAATCTCCTGCTGTGTTGTAGGGAAGAACAGAACAGGATTCTGGGGTAGTAACTGATTTGTACTAACGGCGACAGCGCCTCCATCTCTTGCAGGCCCCAGGGATTTGGAGACAATCCCTGCAGGAGAACTTCTTTCCCATCCCCCTAATAGATTGCAGTCTCAGGCAGGAAGGTATATTGGAACAAGATCACACTTTATTTGGTTACACTGTAGATGGTCAGCATACATAGCCTCAGACAGTTCTTCTTGGGGCTTCACCCTCAGGATGTACCCTGGACCTTCCCTCCAGGCCAAGGGGCCATGAAGCAGTCCTTGCTCTTCCCTTACTCCCTGGTTGAGTAAGGGGTATAGTCTCCCCTCCTCTCCCCTAGGGGAGGGAGTACAAACTTGGCAGAGCCCTGCACAATTGTTGTGGGTAGACCAGCCTCTCAAGCAGGTAGAGGCACTGACCAAATTTAGCAGTGCAGCTCTTTAAGTACAAGGGAAGCAGGTACCAGGTCTGAGTCCCTGATTGGACACACACAGGCCTAGTCCCATCGCCTCCCCTGTGACTCACTGAAGTTGTTGTGGGTGGAGAAAACACATGATAACTCCTGGCAGCCTATCCTTACCAGGGCTTATTGGCAGGAGAGGGGCAGAATGGTAGCCAAGGAAACCAGTCCTGGCTACAATTATATGTGTTTCAACAGGGGCTGAGGCCCCCGATGTTTACCCACGGAGATGGGCGGAGCTAAGGTGCCTCTTCCACTGGTAAGGGGAGGGAGCAGAGGCCACCCCTTGTGCCCCCACTGAGGTGGCGATGAAGAGACCCCACTTGGACTGAGTTCCCATTGGGATGGGGAAAGTGGGCCCCATTTGAGCCCCTTCTGGGGAGATAAAATGGGGAGATTGTGAGTTATCCCTTAGAGGGAAGGGGGCGGTCCGTGAGTGGTGGTGATGCAGGGACGCATTTGCACCTGGCTGTAAGTAGAGGAACTTGGCCCATGCGTATCCCCGCCCCCCCTAGCTACAGACACCTTTTTTCTTTCCCCCTACTATGGTGTCCCCATTTGAGGCTCCACCCCCTCTGGATTAAGCGCCCCCACTTGAGCCCTCATTGGGTTGTGGGACCCAACTGGGGGAAGGAAGGAACTGGGGGAACTCTGTAAGTTGTCCCATAGAGAAATGGGGAAGTCTCTGTGAGTTGTCTCATAGAGAAAGGGGGGTCTCGGTGAGTTGTCTCATAGAGAAAGGGGGGTCTCGGTGAGTTGTCCCATAGAGAAAGGGGGGTCTCGGTGAGTTGTCCCATAGAGAAAGGGGGTCTCGGTGAGTTGTCCCATAGAGAAAGGGGGGGTCTCGGTGAGTTGTCCCATAGAGAAAGGGGGGTCTCGGTGAGTTGTCCCATGGAGAAAGGGGGGGTCTCGGTGAGTTGCCAGCCGTGGCAGCGGGGTAGGTGCAGGGATGCATCCGTGTCCGGGGATATGTGGAGGGCCTTAGCCAATGGGGCGGGGGGGGGGCCTACTTGAGCCCTCACTGGGGAAAGGAATGGGGAAGTCTCTGTGAGATGTCCCTTGGGAGAAGGGGGGAATCTGAGTTGTCCCTTAGAGGAGGGGTGGGGGTCTGTGAGATGCCGGCGGTGGCAGCGGGGGAGGTGAAAGGACGCATCCGCTTCCGGGGGTAAGTGGAGTGCCTTGCCACCTGCGTGCCTCCCATAGCTACAGGCTCCGTTCCCCCTACTAAGGGGCCCCCACTTGAACCACCCCCCCACTATGGCACCCCAATTGAGCCCCCACTAGGGTGGGGGGGTTAGGAGGAGTTATAGGGAGTCTCTGTGAGTTGCTTCCCAGGTTCCCTGTGGTAGATAAGTGGAGTTGATGCTTATCCTGGGGATTATAGCTCAGTGCCGGAGAGGACTCCGCGGGTCCTGCTGCTTAAGATGGCCTCTAAAAATCATCCTGAAGGCTTCGGTCTTCTATGATTAGTAAATCCCAGACCGTAGCGCAGAACCACCAGGAGGGGAGAAGGCAGTGGGCCCCAGACATGTGTGGCAGAGGAGGCGGTGGGGAGGTACGATGGACAGTGCGGCAGCCTGGAGGGCTGGGGGAGCCTCCTGCGAACTTGTCGGGGGGAGAAGGCCGTTGTAGTTGAGTACCCCTGTGTTACACAATGCTATGTCATGAGGCCACTTCCCGCACCAGAAGACCACTTATGACCCATTCCCTGATGGGGAAGATGTAACATGCATGAGTGCTTTCACTTTATTGCACCTCTATATCACATTAGTAAGTGGAATTGGGTCTTAACTCTTCTGCAGCTTTGCAATGTGTAACTGGCCCCTGTGCCATCAAAAGGGTTAAAGGAAGAGATGTGGATGTTTGGAAGAGCATTACCAGCCATGCTCAGTGTTACTGTACAGTGTTACTCTTTGACTGAGCCACCTGTGCTGAAGCCAGGATATAACTCCAGTCCTCAAGGGCCACCAACAGGTCAGGTATTAGGGATATCCCTGCTTCAGCACAGGAGGCTCAATCTGAGACACTGATTGAGGCACCTGTACTGAAGCAGAGACATCCTATAAACGTGACATGTTGGTGGCCCAAGAGGACTTGTGTGGCCCCCTCCGGCCTACAGTGATTTTTAAGCTTCAATGTGGGTGTTGCCCCGGACATGAACCGTTTCTTTACGCCCTAATGCACAGCATTGTCGTACAAGTCCCTCCCGGTTCCGGATAAGCTAATGATGCCGACTCGCTGACGCTCAAACCTTTGGGGACCGGAGTTAGACAGCTCTCTCACCTCACCTTGGTAAAAACGAACGCGCATCGGTGTCATTTTATGGATCCTGTCAGCATTACCCGCTCCTGCGCACAATAGATTTCTCCCCTTGTCTCGCCTAAAAATATTCTCCAACACGTCGTCGTCGTCACCTCAGTATGAATCATTAGATGTTGTCCTTCCATTACTTTCCCTCATTCTGTTTAAAATAGGAATTCTCCCCCCCCCCCCCTCCCCTTACTTTATTTTGCCAGCTCGAGCGGCGCGCAGTGTACAATAAAGATTTTCTCCATTAAAGGCCTCGGCTACTAGGGTTTCCATAGCAACAGGCTTCCGGAGGCCTTGTCGCCTGCTAGGCCTTTGATCCCTGAGAGTTCCTGCTGCCATGGCCTCCTAACATTTACAAACACGGGGTGGCCAATAAAATGGGAGAGAATAAAAACTTTCCTGTTGGCAAAAGGAAATAGATTAGGAATGAATGACTGTGGACACACTCTGGCTATAAATCGCGTGTCAGTTCTTTGGCTGGCGTGTAATTTATGCTGTTTCTTTATCCTCTTACCGAGGCCTCCTGCACTTGTTGCTCACCATTGAGCAGCATATACGGAGTACCAGCTCTTGATCACTGTGAATTCACGTTATGATTGCTTTGCAATCTCCTACTCCTCTCTTAGCCTCCTCCACGTTGGCATGGTAACTATTAGTACGGGGGAAAAAAACACACCTGCTGGGTCAGCCGTGGTATCTCCGTGGCCTATTTAAAAAGGACCTTATTAAAATATGACATTATAGCTAAGGGAGAGTAAATTGGATGGAGCTTGGCTGTGAATTCGTGGGCTAACGTTGTCCAAATGAAAAAGATAATCACCTGCTGTTGAAGTTTGCACACTAATTGCTCAAAAGAAAAGGGGTCCTGGGAATTTGGGCGGTTACTCTGTAAATAGCCACGTTGGCTGGCGTCAGCAAGTCATTACAAACACAAGTCACTGGTGGGCAGGTGATTGTCTTTGGGAAATTAAGGAATTTGCGCCAACGTCGGCATAACTTGTAAGCGCCGCATCATCATCCTGATCAGGGAGTTCCAGTGGCTGCTGGGAGGTTAATTGTGTCAGCGGAAAAACTTGTGTGCGCAAAGATGCCCGAGGTGGAAAATCTTTTTGGGGAATTGGTTAAATAAAAAATAAATAGTAATAAAGTACACTCCCGTTATAAGCAAGAACTTTGCTACCAGAAATAGCTCCCGGTTTGTCTAAGGAAGACACACAATGCTTATGATTGGCTGTTTTAATAAAAGAATGGAGGCTGGATGAATTTGATACGTTAACCTAGGGGTTCTCAACTCCAGTCCTCATGCCCCCCCAACAGGTCAGGTTTTAAGGATATCCCTGCTTCAGCACAGGTGGCTCAATCAGTCCCTGCTTCAACACAGGTGACTCAAATCAGTGACACGGCCATCGCATGGCAAAGACAAAAAAGTTTGTCTTCGCACGCATCACTGTTTCCCAGTCTCACGTGCGTGCACGCGCAGTGTGGACGCTCCAATGCATTTACATCAATTAGATCACGCAGCTCGCGTGCTCGCTCGCCATCAGCATGAACGAGGCCTTATTAGCACATATGTAGCACCTACCCCCCCCTCCTCTGGGAGAACTTGGGTAGGCTACTGCTGATGTAGTGCTGATTACCTGCAAGGGAACCGGAGAGATGAGTTGCCTGCGATAGTGTGGGGGAACACAATCTTTTTGGGGATCCGCTGGTTCTTCTCCTTTTGGTGTCTCCAGACATAGTGGGTTCAGCAGAGCTGAAGGCAGTCCCACCATAACAACCTTTGCCCCCAATACCTCTGTCCAACAGACTGCTGACAAGCCAGAAGTATAAATGAGGATGATCATTATTGTAGCAGCCACTGCCGGTGTCATTACAGCGTATGCTTCAGTGATAGGATAGATCACTGGCTTCTTGATGGTACTGTCCCACGGGTAATATTGAGGCCTGGCTAGAGTAGCTTGTTGCCCTCAGCCCATGAGGCTGAGCACATATCTCCCTCCCAGCCAGGAGGAGACGTCTCCATCACTCTCCTTCCCCATGCAGGGGAAGGCTGGAAACCAACTGAAGGTCTCACCCCTAAGGGACTGAACTTCAATCTATAATTTAGGCACTTCCTTCATGAAGCTCAAAGAGGGAGGGCCCAGTATCTATACCACCATTGGCTATGACAGATCCATGTGTCACCTCCACGCCTGCCGCTCATGGAAGTCAACATGAGGAGGGGGAAACCCCCATAGGATAGCCTGTCACTGTGTACATCTTTTTAGAACTTACGTGACAGGGAAGGTAGAGAGATAGCAGAACCAGCCATGGCTATACATGAAATACTGCTTGTCTCTCTAAAACAGTGACAGTAAGTATGTATATACTGTATTTATATAGCGCCATCTATGTGCTTCGCGCTTTACAGCAGTAATACATGCTACAATCTAAGTGATAAGTAAGGAGAACGTAGAGGCAGTAGGGGGGTTATGGCGAGTACGTCTGCAAGGGGTCATGGTAAATGCATATGAGATGTATAGTATCAGCTACACATATACTTCATTTAAGAGGTGTGTTTTAATATGGGCCTTGAAGGTGGATAGAGAGGGTGCCAGTCGGATATTGAGGGGAAGGGCATTCCAGAGGTGGTGGGCTGTCAGTGAGAAAGGTTTTAGACTGGAGAAGGTTTTAGATACAAAAGGGGTAGACAAAAGACATCCGTGGGCAGAAGGTAAGAGTCGGGCAGGTGTATAGTGAGAAATTAGGGCTGAGATGTAAGGAGAAGAGTGTATAGCCTTAAAAGTGAGGAGGAGAAATGAGTGTGAGATACAGGATTTAATAGGAAGCCAGGAGAGGGATTTCAGGAGGGGAGACGTGGAGACAGATTTAGGAGAAAGTAAAGTGATTCTAGCAGCAGCGTTTAGGATAGATTGTAGGGGAGACAGGTGTGAGGCAGGAAGGCCGGACAGTAGAAGGTTACAATAGTAGAGAATGAGGCCCTGCGTTAGAGTTTTAGCTGTAGAGCGAAAGAGGGAAAGGACGTGTCTGTGCAATGTTAGGCACGTTCTATAGTGCCGGGCGCGGAATTTTAGTTGGCTGACGGGAGTCAGCTCTTCTACACAAGGGCCGCGCGCACGGCAGGGAGAGGGGAGCCGACAGACAGCGGCGAAGACGGGGAGAATCATCTTTTCGCACCGCTACCGGCGCTCAAATGTGTGTGTCTGTAGAACTAAAAAAAAAAATATTTATTAAACTTTTTTTTTTCTTTAAAAAATCTTATTTAGGACTTCCTCACACAACCCATGCACACACACACACACACACACACACACACACACACACACACACACACACTACCTGCAGCTCCCGGCTCTATAAACATTAAAAGCATGCGGCATGTGCATGCGCGGCCGCATGCAGTATATAACAGCCCTTACGGAGCAAAAAATCAACAGGTTTGAGCTACATTGTGAATGTGAGGGAGGAGTCAAATGTGACACCTAGCCAGCGTGCGTGTGGTACTAGGTCTATAACAGAGCTGGTAACAGTAAAGTAAAAGGGGAGTAGGACTAGGCTTGGGAGGAAGTATGAGGAGTTCCAGCCTTGAGATGTTATGTTTGAGTCGGCGGAGGGTCAGTTAGGATTATATAGCAGAGAGACATTCAGAGACTTTGATCTATACAGCAGGTGTAAGGTAGAATGGCAGAGAAATGGAGGGGCATATAGATCAAGAGAGGAGGATAGGATAGAGCTGTAGTTCATGACCATGTTGTCATTGTCTTTAGTGGAGCTGGAAGAAGAGAGGGAGAAGAGCAAAGTGGCGGTGAGCTGGTACAGTAGATTAATGTAACACAGGCAGAAATGAGGGGTGGATGGAGGTGACGAATAGAAGAAGTGAGAGAGTAAATAAGGTGAGGTGATGGTCAGAGAGAAGAAAGGGGGAAATTGAGAAATCAGAAAAGTTTTTGTGTGAAAACCAGGTCCATGTAGTGGTCATCCTTGTGGGATGCCCAAAGGAAGAAAAGGGTCATTAATATAGCAGTTGATGTCCCTAAGGAGAAGAGATGGAGAGCCAAGATTCAAAGTCAGAGAGAAAGACAGAAGGGAGATGAGTAGTGGTAGGTGGGCTATAGATGACCGCTACCTGGAGAGGAGAAAAAAGTGGACAATGTGAGCTTCCAGGGAAAGATAAAAAAGAGAGGGAGGTATAGGAAGGGTTGAGTAACGGCAGATTGAGGAGAGGAGGAGCCCCAAACTTCCACCCCTGCCATCAGGGCGCGGAGTGCAGGAGAAGGAAACGCTACCTGCAGCTTCCAGAGCAGAGTCAGGCTGAGTGAGCCAGGTCTCAGTTATAGCAAAGAGGAGCAGAGAGTGAGAGAGAAAGAAGTCATGCACAGAGAGGAACTTGTTAGAGAGGGAGCGAGCATTCCAAAGGGCACAGGAGAAAGGGAGAGGGGAGGGAGGGTGGCAGGGTTGACACTATGAGGAAGGACAAGTTGAATGTAGGAGCTGAGGACGAGAGGATGTAGGAATAAGACAGGGAAAGGAATTGGGAGAGATATCCCCAGAAGCAAGGAGGGGAAGCATGGATAGAAAGAGGATGTGTGAGGAGGATTTGTTGGGGTGTGTTTTAGTGCAGGGGATAGTGCTGAGTGGTGTCAATGAGCGCAGATAGGAAAGGAGCTCGTGTACGGAGAAGTGGCGATGGAAGGAGAGATGGAGATATACAGTATGAATGGAATTAGGGGAATAATGAGGCTGGTAGAAATAGTTATGTAGTTTGGAAAGAAGTGAGGTCAGAATAGATATAAATAGCAGAGGAGGCAGGCAGTGCTAGTTTAGTGTTGAGAGTTGGGTGAGTACTGAGACCTGAAAATGAAGTTAGGATAAAGGTGAAGTGGAAGATGTGATCTGCAATTTATTAATGGTGGGGCTATAGAACAGGGGTGCGCAAACTTTTTTGTTTGCACCCCCTTTCCTGCTCGCACACCCTCCCCCCACCCCCCATACCTTTTCTCCAACATCGGCGCGGTCATTTAATGTCATGTAATGTCGTGCTGCATTTGACTCCGTGTTGTAGCAATGAGAGGAATGAACCTCAGTGTGTGGCGCTACTAGCCCAGTAGACACGCGTGCATCACGCGGAGGCATCCACTTTAACCCTTGCTGTACCGGAGTCCTGAGTATAAAGCAGAAAGCGGAAAGCTGTAGCAAATGAAGCCCATAGGCAATCACATAGGTATAGGGAAAAGCTGACCACGGCGATCCTGAGGTCCCCCGATGGGAACCAGCAGACCCCCGCAATGCCAGACCAAATCCCCTAGTGACAGACAATAACACAGCATACAGTTCAGTGATTGGGGTACTCACAAAATCAACCGCTGGTGAATGGAAGACATCCGGTAACAGCAGCAGCAGCAGCAACGTGCATCCACAGGTAAGTGCAGGACAAGAGCGTGCATCCACAGGTAAGTGCAGGATAAGAGCGTGCATCCACAGGTAAGTGCAGGACAAGAGCGTGCATCCACAGGTAAGTGCAGGACAAGAGCGTGTATCCACAGGTAAGTGCAGGATAAGAGCGTGCATCCACAGGTAAGTGCAGGATAAGAGCGTGCATCCACAGGTAAGTGCAGGATAAGAGCGTGCATCCACAGGTAAGTGCAGGATAAGAGCGTGCATCCACAGGTAAGTGCAGGATAAGAGCGTGCATCCACAGGTAAGTGCAGGATAAGAGCGTGCATCCACAGGTAAGTGCAGGATAAGAGCGTGCATCCACAGGTAAGTGCAGGATAAGAGCGTGCATCCACAGGTAAGTGCAGGATAAGAGCGTGCATCCACAGGTAAGTGCAGGACAAGAGCGTGCATCCACAGGTAAGTGCAGGACAAGAGCGTGCATCCACAGGTAAGTGCAGGATAAGAGTGTGCATCCACAGGTAAGTGCAGGATAAGAGCGTGCATCCACAGGTAAGTGCAGGATAAGAGCGTGCATCCACAGGTAAGTGCAGGATAAGAGCGTGCATCCACAGGTAAGTGCAGGATAAGAGCGTGCATCCACAGGTAAGTGCAGGATAAGAGCGTGCATCCACAGGTAAGTGCAGGATAAGAGCGTGCATCCACAGGTAAATGCAGGATAAGAGCGTGCATCCACAGGTAAGTGCAGGATAAGAGCGTGCATCCACAGGTAAGTGCAGGATAAGAGCGTGCATCCACAGGTAAGTGCAGGATAAGAGCGTGCATCCACAGGTAAGTGCAGGATAAGAGCGTGCATCCACAGGTAAGTGCAGGATAAGAGCGTGCATCCACAGGTAAGTGCAGGATAAGAGCGTGCATCCACAGGTAAGTGCAGGATAAGAGCGTGCATCCACAGGTAAGTGCAGGATAAGAGCGTGCATCCACAGGTAAGTGCAGGATAAGAGCGTGCATCCACAGGTAAGTGCAGGATAAGGAAAAAGGGAAACTGAGAGCACAGGAAAAAGCGTGGAACTGGCGGCCAATAGAAAAAATAACAAAAACTTTATTGAATCATACCTGGTTTAAAAAGAGAAACCTCTAACGCGTTTCTCGCCAAGGGCGCTTTATCAAAGAGTAGTTTCAGTGGTCTTAATTCAGCTATTTATAGCCCTCACTCTCAAATGCACCACCCACCTGTGTCCAGGTAAAAAACATCCCCTAGCACACAAACCCTCGGTGAGAATGAAACCACGGAGGGGAGGTGGTGCCCCCGAGAAGAGAGAGAAACAAAGACATAACAACATATACAAATTAATACAAAGACCAACATCCATAAACATCATAAAATAACTAAACACTGTGGAGCAATGTAAAGCAAATATTGGATATTATATAATGCAAAAGCCATAACTCAAAAAATAATAAAAACTATCTAATAATTTACCTGGACACAGGTGGGCGGTGCATTTGAGAGTGAGGGCTATAAATAGATGAATTAAGACCACTGAAACTACTCTTTGATAAAGCGCCCTTGGCCAGAAACGCGTTAGAGGTTTCTCTTTTTAAACTAGGCATGTTTCAATAAAGTTTTTGTTATTTTTTCTCTTGGCCGCCAGTTCCACGCTTTTTGCTGTGTTCTCAGTTTCCCTTTCTCCTGACTCCGTGTTGTCATGATGACGCATCGCCAGAAGCCGCCGGAGAACAGGTAAGAGGCCAACAGAAGACTCGCGCTCCCCTGGCATTTTATTTCAATGTTGTGGGGAAAGCGCGGGACCTCTGTAAGCGCCGTGCCCCAACCCCCCCCCCCCCCCGCCCCCAAAAAATTGTTGCTCCCCCACAGTTTGCGCACCCCTGCTCTATAAAATGTTGATAAAAGAGTGCAGTAATTAAGTAATCAGCCCCAGGAGTGCTACAAAATGATCAGCATGAGAATGGTATCAGGATCATGTGTATGTAGCACTGATTCTCCCTCCCCCCACCCCCCTCTGGGAGATACACAGCCTATCTACCTAGTGTGGTGCAATACCTGTTGGGGTCAGGAGAGCTGATCTGATCTGTGATGTAATGGAGATCAGGACAGGCTTAGGTTCGTTCTCCTGGTGTTCAGTGCCTCCAGCAGTAATGGGTTCTAGGGTGTCCAGAAATCAGCCCCCACTACTGCTTTCTCTCCCTCCTGCCCAAGGACTGATACTTAGACAGGAGTCATAACAAGGGTCTTTATTGTATGGCAGGCATCCACTGTGGATCTCCATACGGCGATGCAGAGTCTCAGAGGTCTCAGACCTCTGGATGGTGATGGCCCCTGGTCTTACAGGGCCTCTGTGGCTGAATTTGATGTTCCCTCAGTCCAAAGACTGAGGGCGAGCACGCTCATCCCGCCATGGGAGAGACTTGCAGCTCTCTGCGTCCTCTCTCTTCCAGAGCAGGAACAGGGCTGACTCTAAATTTGGTAGTCCCCTAATTAGGATAGACGGGGTGGGCTCATGGTTTATGCCTATCCCTGATAGGCTTACACAGGCCATGAGTCACTACGTTACTCCTGTCCATCATAGATGAGCATGGGTAGGGGTCACAAGCCCACAGATTAACCCCTTACAGCCTGCAGAACTTACATAACAGGGTGGGGAAAGATAGGCAGAAAAGACTTACCCTGTTACATGTATGCCAGCTTTTGGGCCACCCTAAGAGAAGCAAAAGGTTGCCTAAAATGAAGAAGCAATAAAATAGGAAGTAAAACAAAATACAATGCAAGAAAAAAGAAAACAAAACATTTGTACATAAAAGGTTTTCCATTGAAAGGCTCTGATACTAGTTACAAAGCCCGCAAGTTCCTAGTGGTCCGTATGGTTGAATTGTTTTTAGAACTGTAGCCCCCTCTCCGGGAACTACTAGTTATATAAGGGGTTAATGGCCTTAACGGGTAACTGGGTGGGCTCACTCTGGTATCGCCCCTCCCCTGTATGTCTTGTGACCAGTGATGTCACTATAGGGAGTATAGAGGGTATACATAGCTCCACCCTGTGTTCTAGAAGCAGGTTCTCCAGAGTTCTGACTGGGGTCCTCACCGTGAGTCCTGTAAAAAGGTTTATGTGTATATTGTATGAAGATGTGTCCTGTCACCGTTAGTTGTTTATTAGTTAGGAAACGTGCCCTGACCCACTGTAAATAAGACCCAGCCTGCAACCACCCAGCACCCTGCACAGGACTGAGAGACTGAGCACTGCCAATGTATATACGTAGTTACACCCACACCCAGCCTGCACCCACCCAGCACCCTGCACAGGCCTGAGATACTGAGCACTGCCAATGTATATACGTAGTTACACCCACACCCAGCCTGTACCCACCCAGCACCCTGCACAGGCCTGAGATACTGAGCACTGCCAATGTATATACGTAGTTACACCCACACCCAGCCTGCACCCACCCAGCACCCTGCACAGGCCTGAGATACTGAGCCCTGCCAATGTATATACGTAGTTACACCCACACCCAGCCTGCACCCACCCAGCACCTGCAAAGGCCTGAGATACTGAGCACTGCCAATGTATATACGTAGTTACACCCACACCCAGCCTGCACCCACACAGCACCCTGCACAGGCCTGAGAGACTGAGCACTGCCAATGTATATACGCAGTTACACCCACACCCAGCCTGCACCCACCCAGCACCCTGCAAAGGCCTGAGATACTGAGCACTGCCAATGTATATACGTAGTTACACCCACACCCAGCCTGCACCCACACAGCACCCTGCACAGGCCTTAGATACTGAGCCCTGCCAATGTATATACGTAGTTACACCCACACCCAGCCTGCACCCACCCAGCACCCTGCAAATGCCTGAGATACTGAGCACTGCCAATGTATATACGTAGTTACACCCACACCCAGCCTGCACAGGCCTGAGATACTGAGCACAGACAATGTATATGTAGTTACACCCACACCCAGCCTGCACCCACCCAGCACCTGCAAAGGCCTGAGATACTGAGCACTGCCAATGTATATACGTAGTTAGACCCATACCCAGCCTGCACCCACCCAGCACCCTGCAAAGGCCTGAGATACTGAGCACTGCCAATGTATATACGTAGTTACACCCACACCCAGCCTGCACCCACCCAGCACCCTGCAAAGGCCTGAGATACTGAGCACTGCCAATGTATATACGTAGTTACACCCACACCCAGCCTGTACCCACCCAGCACCCTGCACAGGCCTGAGATACTGAGCACTGCCAATGTATATACGTAGTTACACCCACACCCAGCCTGCACCCACCCAGCACCCTGCAAAGGCCTGAGATACTGAGCACTGCCAATGTATATACGTAGTTACACCCACACCCAGCCTGCACAGGCCTGAGATACTGAGCACAGACAATGTATATGTAGTTACACCCACACCCAGCCTGCACCCACCCAGCACCTGCAAAGGCCTGAGATACTGAGCACTGCCAATGTATATACGTAGTTACACCCACACCCAGCCTGCACCCACCCAGCACCCTGCAAAGGCCTGAGATACTGAGCACTGCCAATGTATATACGTAGTTACACCCACACCCAGCCTGCACCCACCCAGCACCCTGCAAAGGCCTGAGATACTGAGCACAGCCAATGTATATACGTAGTTACACCCACACCCAGCCTGCACCCACCCAGCACCTGCAAAGGCCTGAGATACTGAGCACTGCCAATGTATATACGTAGTTACACCCACACCCAGCCTGCACCCACCCAGCACCCTGCAAAGGCCTGAGAGACTGAGTACTGCCAATGTATATACGTAGTTACACCCACACCCAGGCTGCACCCACCCAGCACCCTACAAAGGACTGAGAGACTGAGCACTGCCAATGTATATACGTAGTTACACCCACACCCAGCCTGCACCCACCCAGCACCCTGCACAGGCCTGAGATACTGAGCACTGCCAATGTATATACGTAGTTACACCCACACCCAGCCTGCACCCACCCAGCACCCTGCAAAGGCCTGAGATACTGAGCACAGACAATGTATATATGTAGTTACACCCACACCCAGCCTGCACCAACCCAGCACCCTGCACAGGCCTGAGATACTGAGCACAGACAATGTATATATGTAGTTACACCCACACCCAGCCTGCACCCACCCAGCACCCTGCAAAGGCCTGAGATACTGAGCACTGCCAATGTATATACCCTGTACGTAGTTACACCCACACCCAGCCTGCACCCACCCAGCACCCTGCAAAGGCCTGAGATACTGAGCACTGCCAATGTATATATGCAGTTACACCCACAACCAGCCTGCACCCACCCAGGACCCTGCACAGGCCTGAGATACTGAGCCCTGCCAATGTATATACGTAGTTACACCCACACCCAGCCTGCACCCACCCAGCACCCTGCAAATGCCTGAGATACTGAGCACTGCCAATGTATATACGCAGTTACACCCACACCCAGCCTGCACCCACCCAGCACCCTGCACAGGCCTGAGATACTGAGCACTGCCACTGTATATACGTAGTTACACCCACACCCAGCCTGCACCCACCCAGCACCCTGCAAAGGCCTAAGATACTGAGCACAAAGTATATATGTAGTTACACCCTTGCCCAGCCTGCACCCACCCAGCACCCTGCACAGGCCTGAGATACTGAGCACTGCCAATGTATATACGTAGTTACACGCACACCCAGCCTGCACCCACCCAGCACCCGGCACAGGCCTGAGATACTGAGCACTGCCACTGTATATACATTATACATAGTTACACCCACCCCCAGCCTGCACCCACACAGCACCCTGCACAGGCCTGAGATACTGAGCCCTGCCAATGTATATACGTAGTTACACCCACACCCAGCCTGCACCCACCCAGCTCCTGCAAAGGCCTGAGATACTGAGCACTAGCAATGTATATAGTCAATCTGATGTGACCTCCTTTAGAGCCGGGTAAGGAGGGGAACATAACACTGCTGCTTTAAACCCATTGGGGTACACAGTGTTTCTGACCTGGAACAGTAACTTGTTCATTTATAATACACGTGCTGATTATACTGAGAAGGGACATTTCCATGATCCAGTTACTGTATGAAAATGGTGTTTTCATATAAATATTCTTCGCCTGGCAGACAACTAGTACAAACGTTTATTATCAAGTAATGTATTGCTGTTCTAATGCATAGGCTTGGACATGTTTTATGACACAGCACTGCTTGGTTAACATGGCCCTCGGTCTCTCTTTTATTTGGATGTGAGGAAGACAAACTTTTGAAGGTTATATACAGTTTATCAAACCACTACATACAGTACGGAGCACAGGAATACAAACAGTGTTTAGGGGAGTACAGAAATAGTCAGATCGTAGGGGAGAGACACAGGGAGATGACACAATTTTAGTTATATAGACATTACATCCTTAATGACCTTAATCCTTGAAGTGACAAACCTTTTAGCATCAACGTCATTGACCCTGTCATGATCCTGTAAATGTATGAAGAAGTTCTTCTCTTCTGTTCATATTGTTTCCTGGAGCCATGACAGCGATGAGCTGCATGAACACCTGAAAACGCCACGCCTGCCTGAGAACATGTGATGTGTTTGCCAGCTCTGATAGCTACTGAAAAACCACTGTTACAAAATTGACCATTCCATAACACTTCACGGGGACACAATAACTACTAATACCAAGGAGTCATGCACTCGCTTGTACCGGTGATTGATTCATCTGCTCCATTGTTCCTATAGAGATGGCGGCCCAGACAAGGTGTAGGCAATCTGTCCATTTTTCATTTATTGTTTGTGGCATTTTAGGCTTCATGATCATAATTTATTTTTTAAGTAAAAACAAGCCTGTATGTAACCCCCTGCGCATGTCGGGCTACACGTGCACACTGACCCCTAGCAGGTTCCTCTCCTGGGAACGTGACTATGAAGAGCGAGTAGGGAGGCTGGCGAAGGAGGGGCTTGGAGTTGTTAGAAAGGGGCAGCCATGACCGTTTCAGGCAGATCTTCGCTGGCCTGAAGGAGGGAATCTCGATCGAGAGCAACCTGTGTGACGGGACCTGCAGCCGTCCTGCATGGGTGAGATTGCAGTTGCTGAGAGGACAAAGAGCAGCCAAAAGAGCCGGATAGCTCAGCAACTGAGATCGCGAGCCGTACAGAAGGGAAATAGCTGATGGAGGGGTTCCCCCTACAGTCATAGGAAACATGGGCACCAAAATAAACTTTTGCGAAGTACAGGCCAGCTACACACAGTTACAAACATGAGCTCCAACGGTGTACTGGTACCTCAAATATAGGCCTGCATGTTGCCTACCCAGGTTTGGGAGGTCTCTTGATTTGACATTAACATACACACCCGTGCTGTGCTTATGGGAACTGTAATGAGAATGTATTGTGATTGGTATGTGGTGATCCTGTTTCTAAGGATAATGAGGTTCCTGTTAACCGTTTAATATCTATCTATATAAATCAGTTATATAACAAAGTGTTGTGGCAGTTGTGTCTCGTTGTTTGCTCCACACACGTGTTAGGGTTGCCAGGTGTCCAGTATTTAACAAGACTGTCCTGTATTTGGACACTCTGTCCAGTTAAACATTAGAGGTAATGCTGGATATGTATGTGTATACCGGTATTACCTCTCTGGGTGTGTATGTGTATACCGGTATTACCTCTCTGGGCGTGTAAGTGTATACCGGTATTACCTCTCTGGGCGTGTATGTGTATACCGGTATTACCTCTCTGGGTGTGTATGTGTATACCGTATTACCTCTCTGGGCGTGTATGTGTATACCGGTATTACCTCTCTGGGCGTGTATGTGTATACCGGTATTACCTCTCTGGGTGTGTATGTGTAAACTGGTATTACCTCTCTGGGCGTGTATGTGTATAGCGGTATTACCTCTCTGGGTGTGTATGTGTATACCGGTATTACCTCTCTGGGCGTGTATGTGTATACCGGTATTACCTCTCTGGGCGTGTATGTGTATACCGGTATTACCTCTCTGGGTGTGTATGTGTATACTGGTATTACCTCTCTGGGCGTGTATGTGTATACCGTTATTACCTCTCTGGGCGTGTATATGTATACCGGTATTACATCTCTGGGCGTGTATGTGTATACCGGTATTACCTCTCTGGGCCTGTATGTGTATACCGGTATTACCTCTCTGGGCGTGTATGTGTATACCGGTATTACCTCTCTGGGCGGGTATGTGTGTACCAGTATTACCTCTCTGGGCCTGTATGTGTATACTGGTATTAACTCTCTGGGCCTGTATGTGTATACCGGTATTACCTCTTTGGGCGGGTATGTGTATACCAGTATTACCTCTCTGGGCCTGTATGTGTATACCGGTATTACCTCTCTGGGCGTGTATGTGTATACCGGTATTACCTCTCTGGGCGTATATGTGTATACCGGTATTACCTCTCTGGGCGTGTGTGTGTGTATACCGGTATTACCTCTCTGGACGTGTATGTGTATACCGGTATTACCTCTCTGGGCGTGTATGTGTATTCCGGTATTACCTCTCTGGGCGTGTATGTGTATACCCTCTCTGGGCGTGTATGTGTATACTGGTATTACCTCACTGGGCGTGTATGTGTATACCGGTATTACCTCTCTGGGCGTGTATGTGTATATCGGTATTACCTCTCTGGGCGTGTATGTGTATACCGGTATTACCTCACTGGGTGTGTATGTGTATACCGGTATTACCTCTCTGGGCGTTTATGTGTATATCGGTATTACCTCTCTGGACATGTATGTGTATGTGTATGTGTATACCGGTATTACCTCTCTGGGCGTGTATGTGTATACTGGTATTACCTCTCTGGGCGTGTATGTGTATACCGGTATTACCTCTCTGGGTGTGTATGTGTATACCGGTATTACCTCTCTGGGCGTGTATGTGTATACCGGTATACACATATCGGTATTCCCTCTCTGTGTGTGTATGTGTATACTGGTATTACCTCACTGGGCGTGTATGTGTATACCGGTATTACCTCTCTGGGCGTGTATGTGTATACCGGTATTACCTCTCTGGGCGTGTATGTGTATACCAGTATACACATATCGGTATTCCCTCTCTGTGTGTGTATGTGTATACTGGTATTACCTCTCTGGGCGTGTATGTGTATATCGGTATTACCTCTCTGGGCGTGTATGTGTATACCGGTATTACCTCTTTGGG
The DNA here is from genome assembly GCF_040206685.1 of Ascaphus truei. NCBI lineage: Eukaryota > Metazoa > Chordata > Amphibia > Anura > Ascaphidae > Ascaphus > Ascaphus truei. The sequence goes on along the minus strand of NC_134485.1, from coordinate 8,185,610 downwards.
CGTGTATGTGTATACCGGTATTACCTCTCTGGGTGTGTATGTGTATATCGGTATTCCCTCTGGTATTACCTCTCTGGGCGTGTATGTGTATACCGGTATTACCTCTCTGGGCGTGTATGTGTATACCGGTATTACCTCTTTGGGCGTGTATGTGTATACCGGTATTACCTCTCTGGGTGTGTATGTGTATATCGGTATTCCCTCTGGTATTACCTCTCTGGGCGTGTATGTGTATATCGGTATTACCTCTCTGGGCGTGTATGTGTATATCGGTATTACACATACACGCCAGAGAGGTAATACCGATATACACATACACGCCCAGAGAGGTAATACCGATATACACATACACGCCCAGAGAGGTAATACCAGTATACACATACACACACAGAGAGGGAATACCGATATACACATACACACCCAGAGAGGTAATACCGGTATACACATACACGCCCAAAGAGGTAATACCGGTATACACATACACGCCCAGAGAGGTAATACCGATATACACATACACGCCCAGAGAGGTAATACCAGTATACACATACACACACAGAGAGGGAATACCGATATACACATACACGCCCAGAGAGGTAATACCGGTATACACATACACGCCCAGAGAGGTAATACCGGTATACACATACACGCCCAGAGAGGTAATACCGATATACACATACACGCCCAGAGAGGTAATACCGGTATACACATACACGCCCAGAGAGGTAATACCGATATACACATACACGCCCAGAGAGGTAATACCGGTATACACATACACGCCCAGTGAGGTAATACCAGTATACACATACACGCCCAGAGAGGTAATACCGGTATACACATACACGCCCAGAGAGGTAATACCGGAATACACATACACGCCCAGAGAGGTAATACCGGTATACACATACACGTCCAGAGAGGTAATACCGGTATACACACACACGCCCAGAGAGGTAATACCGGTATACACATATACGCCCAGAGAGGTAATACCGGTATACACATACAGGCCCAGAGAGGTAATACCGGTATACACATACAGGCCCAGAGAGGTAATACTGGTATACACATACCCGCCCAGAGAGGTAATACCGGTATACACATACAGGCCCAGAGAGGTAATACCGATATACACATACAGGCCCAGAGAGGTAATACTGGTATACACATACCCGCCCAGAGAGGTAATACCAGTATACACATACACACCCAGAGAGGTAATACCGGTACACACATACACGCCCAAAGAGGTAATACCGGTATACACATACACGCCCAGAGAGGTAATACCGATATACACATACACGCCCAGAGAGGTAATACCAGTATACACATACACACACAGAGAGGGAATACCGATATACACATTCACGCCCAGAGAGGTAATACCGGTATACACATACACGCCCAGAGAGTTAATACCGGTATACACATACACACCCAGAGAGGTAATACCGATATACACATACACGCCCAGAGAGGTAATACCGGTATACACATACACGCCCAGTGAGGTAATACCAGTATACACATACACGCCCAGAGAGGTAATACCGGTATACACATACACGCCCAGAGAGGTAATACCGGAATACACATACACGCCCAGAGAGTTAATACCGGTATACACATACACGTCCAGAGAGGTAATACCGGTATACACACACACGCCCAGAGAGGTAATACCGGTATACACATATACACCCAGAGAGGTAATACCGGTATACACATACACGCCCAGAGAGGTAATATCGGTATACACATACAGGCCCAGAGAGGTAATACTGGTATACACATACCCGCCCAGAGAGGTAATACCGGTATACACATACAGGCCCAGAGAGGTAATACCAGTATACACATACAGGCCCAGAGAGGTAATACTGGTATACACATACCCGCCCAGAGAGGTAATACCGGTATACACATACACGCCCAGAGAGGTAATACCGGTATACACATACAGGCCCAGAGAGGTAATACCGGTATACACATACAGGCCCAGAGAGGTAATACTGGTATACACATACACGCCCAGAGAGGTAATACCGGTATACACATACACGCCCAGAGAGGTAATACCGGTATACACATACACACCCAGAGAGGTAATACCGGGCATATACATACACACCCAGAGAGGTAATACCAGTATACACATACACACCCAGAGAGGTAATACCGGTATACACACACGCCCAGAGAGGTAATACCGGTATACACATACACGCCCAGAGAGGTAATACCGGTATACACATACACGCCCAGAGAGGTAATACCGGTATACACATACAGACCCAGAGAGGTAATACTGGTATACACATACCCGCCCAGAGAGGTAATACCGGTATACACATACACGCCCAGAGAGGTAATACCGGTATACACATACACGCCCAGAGAGGTAATACCGGTATACACATACACGCCCAGAGAGGTAATACCGGTATACACATACACGCCCAGAGAGGTAATACCGGTATACACATACACGCCCAGAGAGGCAATACCGGTATACACTGTGACAAACGCCCCTCTTTTGTAGTGCTGACGTCTGTCTGGGTTCTTCCCGACACAGTCTTCTAGGGTTATTTAATACAAAAACAGGATCATGCAAAGTATTAAGCTGCTTAACTCAGGCTTCTGCCTGCTTTATTTTCATCCAAGTAAGGTACTGCAGCTTTAACATGTGTAGGTTAGAGGTACTCAGATACTTTCATTCAGCAGTTCACTCATTTCATTGTTACAGTATTTCCCACACTGTTATTTCAAGTAAAAAGAAACCAAATTATATAAACAAAATCCTATCCCTTTCAGGGATCTAACTACACATCAAAATCAGTCTCTCTAACAGCTGCTGGCCAACTAAACTGGTTCCCCAGCTTAAAACAATGCTCTCTCATTTAGGGTCACAAGATACAGCACAGTCTTTGAGCAACAGCAGTAACCATTTGTTTGTCTTATCTGTTTGGGGTGTCCAGGCAAATCCTCTGGTACTGTGATACATAGAGAGGCCGTCAACCTCAATACTGGATGCAGGAGAGTAGCGACACCCCCAGCCCCCAGGCTCCAAGGAGAGAGAGTGAAATGCAAAACCTCTCTGCTCTAAATACCTGTGCATGTGATTAGAAGAGCAGGTGAGGGAGAACTAGAGCCATTGTAATCTGTGGTCTGGATTTTCCATCCAGCTGCCTGAGTTAATGTGAAGCTGTGGAACGGATCATTTTTAGCTATTCCTGCACTTTCTGCTCTAAAATGGGGCAGAAAGCTGCCTAACATCTTTGGACTATGTCACATATCCCCCTCCCCAGCTCACACCTACTGGGGTGAGCGGCCATGGACCTCACTGGGGTGAGCGTCCTATCTGAAATACTTGAGCTAACTCCTCAGTACAACATTAAGTATTCACATGATACGAATATGAACTTCATTATAAATTTACCAACCGAAAAGGGCATTTTTTTTTTTCCATATTGTAAGCTACCAATATTTTTTCTCTTATACTACAGCCTTGTAATCTTAAGGGCCATCAACCCTGTATATTAATTTGTAGTTTAGCTACATTTTCAACACAGAGAACCAATATAACATTGTAATATTGACAAAATGCTTATTTGCATAGTTAAGTGTCCGTGACATAGTCCACACGTGTAATAAAAAAAAAAAATCGGTCAGTTCCCCCAAACATTTTTATTTATTTTTTTTTTTTTTTTTGACTTCCAGTCTATTGCATCCTTTGACTTTATTTCATAGCCCGCTGCAACCTGCAAATGTCTGGACTGTTTCTTTAGCTTCTGATGAGACCCTTGGACCAGATTCTCCTTGGCTCCACAGTGTGGTCCAGATTGGTGAGATATGGAACTATTCAGGCGCCGTGTTAACCTTCGTTGTTTTTTCTTTTCAATCTTTGATTTCCCTTTTGTGGCCATTACCAGGCCTTTGGGTTTTGGAGACCTAGTTGCCTCTGTACAAACGTAGTCCATATTAACCATGTCATCAGGATCTGTCAACAAGTTTGTGTTTTCAGGAACTGCCACCCACTTGGCTAAAACATCTTCTGTGTTGTCCTGGGTGTGTCCACTAGTTTGATAATCTTCTGGACAACGTAAATGAAATTGAGGATCTGGATTTTTGAATTCCAGATCAGGGAGTATATTCTCAGGAGGGTGCCTATCTGTTTCTGGAATAACAGCAGCACAATCAAAGTCAATTCTTTCTCCTTCCTCTTTGTCATCAGTGAGGGCATTGAGTTTACTTTCCCTGGTCTCCTTTTGTGACCGTGTCTCTTTTAGCCTTGGAATCTCTTTCTCCAACTTCATCTTTATAGCAAATCGTAATATTGCAACAGCATTGAAGATACACGTATAGGAACGTACCGCTTGCTTGGTTAGGAGGTAGGATTGATAGCCCGACTGAACCACTTTAGCCGCTTCTCCCATGTCCGTCATCTGTTTCAGAGCGAGGTTTAACTCTGTTTCATTTTCTCTATTCTTGACCTGCAGCTGCAGGTGCTCCTCCCGGGTCTTGTCCAGCTCCAGCTGCAGCCGGGCCCCCTCATTTGCCGTGTGGTCCAGCTGCTTGTAGATATCGGCCATCTCGCTTTTATAGCGCAGTGTCAGGCAAACCACCTGACGGACAGACACCTCCTCTCTCTTGGCGCACTGTATCTCGCGCTCAGCCATCTGCTTCTGCAGCTCTCCAACCTGATCGTGCCAGACCTCCCTCAGGGTCTTCACCTCTTTCTGGTGCTTGCTCTGGGTTTGCATCAGCGCCTCCATTTTTTGGAGCTCTGCAGATTTTGTCGCCTGGATCGCCGCTGATTCTGTATTCTGCAGTGCTTCCTGCATTTCTAACTTTTCCTGGATCAATTGCTTCTCCACTTTTTCTGCTTGGTGAAGCTTCTCATCACCTTCACTGATCTGGTCAGTCAAGTCTGAATTTTTCTGTGTCAGACTTACATTCTCTCTTTTTACAGTCTCTAAATTACTCAGGGTATTCTCATAGGTTTCCTTCAATGTACACAGCTCTGTGCTGCGAGCGTAGACCTCATGGCGTGAGAGTTCCAGCTCTGCTTTAAGCGCGCTAGCCTCTTGCCGAGAAACCCCCAACTCTGTGATGAAGTTTTGCACATCTTTCTGGGACATCTCATAGCATAGTTTCCAGTCAGTTCTTGTTTTCTTTGATTCGCTTGGCTCTCTGCCTATGATGGTAGCAGTAGCCTTTGTCCTCTCTAGGCGTGTCGTCATTCCTGGGACGATTGCGCCAGGCCCTATGGGCTGTTGCTCATCTCGGCGCCTTTCTGACGCATGTCCTGACAGTGCAGGTTCAAGTGGCTCGGTCACTTCCCCTGTGACTTGAGGAACAGTTTTCTTTCTTTTTTCTTTATTAGCTCCAGAGATATCAGTGGTCCTGGGCACACACTCACTGTTATCAGCTTCCACATCTTGCTTGCACACACAGGGCGTTGCTTGCTTTTGCAGCTGTTTGTCTTTGAAAATTTTGGGGCACACATCTTCCATGTGACCTACTTCACGACAGGCCCAGCATACTAAATTCATCTGTGGGTACGGCTCTCCTCCAGGGTCGTGATCATAGTATGGCCTGAAGGGACACTGTTTTGTATGGTTACGTACATTACACAACAAACATTTCACGTCGGCCATTTTAGAAACCCGGCAGGGACAATTGCTAGCTGCAATTTCACTCACTTCAGCAACTTACATACAGCACTTGCTAGCTGCAAATTCACTCACTTCAGCAAAAGGCATTAGCTTTACAAACAGCACTTGCTAGATGCAAAAAATTTTTTTTTTTCTTCAGCAAAACATTTTGGTTTTCTGTTTGGGTTCAGGGTGCTATTTCATCCACACTTCGCACATTCTCTGTGTATGCTAGAAGCACAACTGATACACAGTGGAACAGACTTCACTCATAGCATCTGTATTTTACTTCAGCTGGGCGGCCATTTTAAACCCCCGCATTTATTTGCAAACCCACAGACTTTAGTGTCTGCCCGCATTCTCCACCATATGTGACAAATGCCCCTCTTTTGTAGTGCTGACGTCTGTCTGGGTTCTTCCCGACACAGTCTTCTAGGGTTATTTAATACAAAAACAGGATCATGCAAAGTATTAAGCTGCTTAACTCAGGCTTCTGCCTGCTTTATTTTCATCCAAGTAAGGTACTGTAGCTTTAACATGTGTAGGTTAGAGGTACTCAGATACTTTCATTCAGCAGTTCACTCATTTCCTTGTTACAGTATTTCCCACACTGTTATTTCAAGTAAAAAGAAACCAAATTATATAAACAAAATCCTATCCCTTTCAGGGATCTAACTACACATCAAAATCAGTCTCTCTAACAGCTGCTGGCCAACTAAACTGGTTCCCCAGCTTAAAACAATGCTCTCTCATTTAGGGTCACAAGATACAGCACAGTCTTTTAGCAACAGCAGTAACCATTTGTTTGTCTTATCTGTTTGGGGTGTCCAGGCAAATCCTCTGGTACTGTGATACATAGAGAGGCCGTCAACCTCAATACTGGATGCAGGAGAGTAGCGACACCCCCAGCCCCCAGGCTCCAAGGAGAGAGAGTGAAATGCAAAACCTCTCTGCTCTAAATACCTGTGCATGTGATTAGAAGAGCAGGTGAGGGAGAACTAGAGCCATTGTAATCTGTGGTCTGGATTTTCCATCCAGCTGCCTGAGTTAATGTGAAGCTGTGGAACGGATCATTTTTAGCTATTCCTGCACTTTCTGCTCTAAAATGGGGCAGAAAGCTGCCTAACATCTTTGGACTATGTCACAACACATACACGCCCAGAGAGGTAATACCGGTATACACATACACGCCCAGAGAGGTAACACCTCTTTGGGCGTGTATGTGTATACCGGTATTACCTCTCTGGGTGTGTATATCGGTATTAACTCTCTGGGCGTGTATGTTTATACCGGTATTACCTCTTTGGGCGTGTTTGTGTATACCGGTATTACCTCTCTGGGCCTGTATGTGTATACTGGTATTACCTCTCTGGGCGTGTATGTGTATACTGGTATTACCTCTCTGGGCATGTATGTGTATATCGGTATTACCTCTCTGGACGTGTATGTGTATACCGGTATTACCTCTCTGGGCGTGTATGTGTATACCGGTATTAACTCTCTGGTCATGTATGTGTATACTGGTATTACCTCTCTGGGCCTGTATGTGTATACCGGTATTACCTCTCTGGGCGTGTATGTGTATATCGGTCTTACCTCTCTGGACGTGTATGTGTATACCGGTATTACCTCTCTGGGCGGGTATGTGTATACCAGTATTACCTCTCTGGGCCTGTATGTGTATACCAGTATTACCTCTCTGGGCGTGTATGTGTATACCAGTATTACCTCTCTGGGCGTGTATGTGTGTACCGGTATTACCTCTCTTTACAGAGAAGATTAAAATTGTGTTAGAAGAGGTAGGATAGGCCTGCAATGTGTTAGGAGAGGTAGGATAGGCCTGCAATGTGTTAGGAGAGGTAGGATAGGCCTGCAATGTGTTAGTAGATGTAGGATAGGCCTGCAATGTGTTAGAAGAGGTAGGATAGGCCTGCAATGTGTTAGGAGAGGTAGGATAGGCCTGCAATGTGTTAGAAGAGGTAGGATAGGCCTGCAATGTGTTAGAAGAGGTAGGATAGGCCTGCAATGTGTTAGAAGAGGTAGGATAGGCCTGCAATGTGTTAGGAGAGGTAGGATAGGCCTGCAATGTGTTTGAAGAGGTAGGATAGGCCTGCAATGTGTTAGGAGAGGTAGGATAGGCCTGCAATGTGTTAGGAGAGGTAGGATAAGCCTGCAATGTGTTAGGAGAGGTAGGATAGGCCTGCAATGTGTTAGGAGAGGTAGGATAGGCCCGCAATGTGTTAGAAGAGGTAGGATAGGCCTGCAATGTGTTAGAAGAGGTAGGATAGGCCAGCAATGTGTTAGAAGAGGTAAGATAGGCCTGCAATGTGTGTATGTGTATACTGGTATTACCTCTCTGGGCGTGTATGTGTATATCGGTATTACCTCTCTGGGCGTGTATGTGTATACCAGTATTACCTCTTTGGGCGTGTATGTGTATACCGGTATTACCTCTCTGGGTGTGTATGTGTATATCGGTATTCCCTCTTTGTGTGTGTATGTGTATACTGGTATTACCTCTCTGGGCGTGTATGTGTATATCGGTATTACCTCTCTGGGCGTGTATGTGTATATCGGTATTACACATACACGCCCAGAGAGGTAATACCGATATACACATACACGCCCAGAGAGGTAATACCGATATACACATACACGCCCAGAGAGGTAATACCAGTATACACATACACACAGAGAGGGAATACCGATATACACATACACACCCAGAGAGGTAATACCGGTATACACATACACGCCCAAAGAGGTAATACCGGTATACACATACACGCCCAGAGAGGTAATACCGATATACACATACACGCCCAGAGAGGTAATACCAGTATACACGTACACCCCCAGAGAGGTAATACCGGTATACACATACACGCCCAGAGAGGTAATACCGGTATACACATACACGCCCAGAGAGGTAATACCGGTATACACATACACACCCAGAGAGGTAATACCGGTATACACATACACGCCCAGAGAGGTAATACCAGTATACACATACACGCCCAGAGAGGTAATACCGGTATACACATACACGCCCAGAGAGGTAATACCGATATACACATACACGCCCAGTGAGGTAATACCAGTATACACATACACGCCCAGAGAGGTAATACCGGTATACACATACACGCCCAGAGAGGTAATACCGGAATACACATACACGCCCAGAGAGGTAATACCGGTATACACATACACGCCCAGAGAGGTAATACCGGTATACACATACACACCCAGAGAGGTAATACCGGTATACGCATACACGCCCAGACAGGTAATACCGGTATACGCATACACGCCCAGAGAGGTAATACCGGTATACACATACACGCCCAGAGAGGTAATACCGGTATACACATACACGCCTAGAGAGGTAATACCGGTATACACATACACGCCCAGAGAGGTAATACCGGTATACACATACACGCCCAGAGAGGTAATACCGGTATACACATACACGCCCTGAGAGGTAATACCGGTATACACATACACGCCCAGAGAGGCAATACCGGTATACACATACACGCCCAGAGAGGTAATACCGGTATACACATACACGCCCTGAGAGGTAATACCGGTATACACATACACGCCCAGAGAGGCAATACCGGTATACACATACACGCCCAGAGAGGTAATACCGGTATACACATACACGCCCAGAGAGGTAATACGGTATACACATACACACCCAGAGAGGTAATACCGGTATACACATACACGCCCAGAGAGGTAATACCGGTATACACTTACACGCCCAGAGAGGTAATACCGGTATACATATACACGCCCAGAGAGGTAATACGGGTATACACATACACGCCCAGAGAGGTAATACCGGTATACACATACACGCCCTGAGAGGTAATACCGGTATACACATACACGCCCAGAGAGGCAATACCGGTATACACATACACGCCCAGAGAGGTAATACCGGTATACACATACACGCCCAGAGAGGTAACACCTCTTTGGGCGTGTATGTGTATACCGGTATTACCTCTCTGGGTGTGTATGTGTATATCGGTATTACCTCTCTGGGCGTGTATGTTTATACCGGTATTACCTCTTTGGGCGTGTATGTGTATACCGGTATTACCTCTCTGGGCGTGTATGTGTATACTGGTATTACCTCTCTGGGCGTGTATGTGTATACTGGTATTACCTCTCTGGGCGTGTATGTGTATATCGGTATTACCTCTCTGGACGTGTATGTGTATACCGGTATTACCTCTCTGGACGTGTATGTGTATACCGGTATTACCTCTCTGGGCATGTATGTGTATACCGGTATTACCTCTCTGGGCCTGTATGTGTATACTGGTATTACCTCTCTGGGCCTGTATGTGTATACCGGTATTACCTCTCTGGGCGTGTATGTGTATATCGGTATTACCTCTCTGGACGTGTATGTGTATACCGGTATTACCTCTCTGGGCGGGTATGTGTATATCAGTATTACCTCTCTGGGCCTGTATGTGTATACCAGTATTACCTCTCTGGGCGTGTATGTGTATACCAGTATTACCTCTCTGGGCGTGTATGTGTGTACCGGTATTACCTCTTTTTACAGAGAAGATTAAAATTGTGTTAGAAGAGGTAAGATAGGCCTGCAATGTGTTAGAAGAGGTAGGATAGGCCTGCAATGTGTTAGGAGAGGTAGGATAGGCCTGCAATGTGTTAGAAGAGGTAGGATAGGCCTGCAATGTGTTAGAAGAGGTAGGGTAGGCCTGCAATGTGTTAGAAGAGGTAGGATAGGCCTGCAATGTGTTAGGAGAGGTAGGATAGGCCTGCAATGTGTTTGAAGAGGTAGGATAGGCCTGCAATGTGTTAGGAGAGGTAGGATAGGCCTGCAATGTGTTAGGAGAGGTAGGATAAGCCTGCAATGTGTTAGGAGAGGTAGGATAGGCCTGCAATGTGTTAGGAGAGGTAGGATAGGCCTGCAATGTGTTAGAAGAGGTAGGATAGGCCCGCAATGTGTTAGAAGAGGTAGGATAGGCCTGCAATGTGTTAGAAGAGGTAGGATAGGCTAGCAATGTGTTAGAAGAGGTAGGATAGGCCTGCAATGTGTTAGAAGAGGTAGATAGGCCTGCAATGTGCTAGTAGATGTAGGATAGGCCTGCAATGTGTTAGAAGAGGTAGATAGGCCTGCAATGTGTTAGAAGAGGTAGGATAGGCCTGCAATGTGTTAGTAGATGTAGGATAGGCCTGCAATGTGTTAGAAGAGGTAGGATAGGCCTGCAATGTGCTAGTAGATGTAGGATATGCCTGCAATGTGTTAGAAGATTTAGGATAGGCCTGCAATGTGTTAGAAGAGGTAGGATAGGCCTGCAATGTGTTAGTAGATGTAGGATAGGCCTGCAATGTGTTAGAAGAGGTAGGATAGGCCTGCAATGTGTTAGGAGAGGTAGGATAGGCCTGCAATGTGTTAGGAGAGGTAGGATAAGCCTGCAATGTGTTAGGAGAGGTAGGATAGGCCTGCAATGTGTTAGGAGAGGTAGGATAGGCCTGCAATGTGTTAGAAGAGGTAGGATAGGCCCGCAATGTGTTAGAAGAGGTAGGATAGGCCTGCAATGTGTTAGAAGAGGTAGGATAGGCTAGCAATGTGTTAGAAGAGGTAGGATAGGCCTGCAATGTGTTAGAAGAGGTAGATAGGCCTGCAATGTGCTAGTAGATGTAGGATAGGCCTGCAATGTGTTAGAAGAGGTAGATAGGCCTGCAATGTGTTAGAAGAGGTAGGATAGGCCTGCAATGTGTTAGTAGATGTAGGATAGGCCTGCAATGTGTTAGAAGAGGTAGGATAGGCCTGCAATGTGCTAGTAGATGTAGGATATGCCTGCAATGTGTTAGAAGATTTAGGATAGGCCTGCAATGTGTTAGAAGAGGTAGGATAGGCCTGCAATGTGCTAGTAGATGTAGGATAGGCCTGCAATGTGTTAGAAGAGGTAGGATAGGCCTGCAATGTGTTAGTAGATGTAGGATAGGCCTGCAATGTGTTAGAAGAGGTAGGATTGGCCTGCAATGTGCTAGTAGATGTAGGATAGGCCTGCAATGTGTTAGAAGACTTAGGATAGGCCTGCAATGTGTTAGAAGAGGTAGGATAGGCCTGCAATGTGTTAGAAGAGGTAGGATAGGCCTGCAATGTGCTAGTAGATGTAGGATAGGCCTGCAATGTGTTAGGAGAGGTAGATAGGCCTGCAATGTGTTAGAAGAGGTAGGATAGGCCTGCAATGTGTTAGAAGAGGTAGGATAGGCCTGCAATGTGTTAGAAGAGGTAGGATAGGCCTGCAATGTACTAGAAGAGGTAGGATAGGCCTGCAATGTGTTAGAAGAGGTAGGATAGGCCTGCAATGTGTTAGAAGAGGTAGGATAGGCCTGCAATGTGCTAGAAGAGGTAGGATAGGCCTGCAATGTGTTAGAAGAGGTAGGATAGGCCTGCAGTGAGTTAGAAGAGGTAGGATAGGCCTGCAATGTGCTAGTAGATGTAGGATAGGCCTGCAATGTGTTATAAGAGGTAGGATAGGCCTGCAATGTGCTAGTAGATGTAGGATAGGCCTGCAATGTGTTATAAGAGGTAGGATAGGCCTGCAATGTGTTGTGTTAGAAGAGGCCTTGCCCCAAGGAGCTTACAATCTATAGGCAGGGTAAATTGAAACATGGGGTACAGGGGATGAGAGGGTTGGGGGTTCCAGATTGCAATAGAACAGCTGTAACATTACCAAACATCAGCAAATGGTGTCACCCTTTGGCTGCCCGCCTTTGGGGCGACTCAGGTGTTATGTCCCAGAGGACTCATTACGGAATGGAGGAAAGTATTGTAACGCGTAAGGTATGTTCCATCATTTTCTGTTCGTAGTTACTCTTTAACCATGAATTCATGTAATGGCACTGCAGAGTATACATGCCATATTCTGCTTTACCTTAGGTCTACGTGAGAACTGATAATGTAATGCTGCAACACTTTACACGTTGGTGAGGCATATAGCAATTGTTACAGAATGCACACCGTCCATCCTGTCCGTAAGGTCAGTCAGTGTTTCCCCCGTCCCTGCCTGCCTCAGTCAGGAGGAAGGGAAGGAGGTGGCATTGCCCTGTGCAAAGCTCTGCTCAGCACACTAAAGGGAACAGCTAAAGAAAGTGTCTCAATAATACATTGATGCAAAGTCAGACAGAGTCCACATGACACGATGTGCACTGGCTGCTCCAGTTTTTACATACTAAGTGATGCTACGCTGCAGGACACCTCATGGCCCGCTCTACCGAATAGGTTGTAATGCGGTGTGACAGCATTCTTCAGCCGGCGGCCCATGGCAGGCCTTGCACTCTCCGCTGCTTAAGCAAGAAGTAGGAAATGAACAGGAGCAAAGTGCCATTTTTCACATTAAAACTCACGTGTAAGTTAAGGTCATGTAAATATACATGGGACAGATGGTAGACATGCTAGCAACATGCTGAAATATTATCATTTTCAGGGTTTCAATTGTTTGCAATATTTCCTTACAATACAAAGACAGTGTGACCGTTCTGCTCCTCAATGTTTTCTGACCTGGCCCCTTGGGAGATCCGGTTGAAGAGCCCTGTGTATGGCGTCTTCGGGCACCAGAATGGCATAGCGCTGCTTAGTAAAAATGGGCATTGGTCTGCTTACTGTGTTTTGTTTCTTGTGACTGGTATGGAGTGTAAGTGAATAGATGTTTAGGGGGAGCGGAAGGGAGAAAGCGTCTGACACCTTAACCCGTGAATTTGTTTCGTTTCATTTGCAATATCTGCGAGTAAATCACCTACTCGTCCGTTTTGAGCAAATCAACATATTAGCCGGGCTGTTGCATTTACTTGTAAGCCTAATCGCCAGCACATTAATCTCACTTGAATTCAATTTCAAATAGAACAACTCAAACATCCTTGAAACTTGCCAATCATTTCAATGGGATTTCAGCTACACACGCTTTGCTAAAAGCATCAAAGAATAACGATGAACAGACAGCCGAGTTTGTCTTTGGTTCCGGTACATATTTCTTGTGACACGGTAACTAAATGAGAAGATCCAGTAGTGGGGAAATGTATGATAATCAGGCCCTCGGCTGTTCTTTCTCTCCGATATCGTGTCGGAGACCTATTTCTGGCAGATCCGCTCTTATAGGGGTGGGTTTTGACGTTTGACCATAAGGGGCATATTCCAGTCAATAGACTATTTCCGTGACCGGCCGCGTAAGAGGGCAATTCTGATGGACTGATTTTAAAGCAGCAACGCAGGTTTGAAGCAGGGGGTTTCTGGAGCTGACCCCCGCTCTGTGGACCCCCAGCTTGCAGAGATACTTAGCTCAGTAGTGGCGCCGGTATCCCTGCAAGCATGGGAACTGTGGTTCGTAATCTAAAGGTGGCGTTTAAATGTCCCACGTCTAGTGGGCCAATAGGAAGCCGTGATGTCACCCGGTGCAGCTTCCTATTGGCCCGCGTGACCTGAACCTTCAAACTCCGTAGAGATACCGGCACCTCCTACCGATGTATCTCTGCAGCAGGAGGTCCCCGTGGCTGAAATTAACGGGGTTCAGCTCCGGAGACTCGCTGCTTCAATCCTGTAATAAAATATATATATATTTTTTTATGTTTTAAAGTTAATCCATCTGCTGTTTTAATTAGTAGCATATTCCAGTCCAAGGCCGCGCGTATAGTGCCTGCGACGACGACTCGATGCGTGACGTCACCCGTCGCCGCTAGCGAAAGTTGTATTTCGCTTTGCGGTGGCGTCGCGGACGACCAGGCCATTGATTGGTTCAGGGGCTGTCACATGAGATGACAGCCCCTGAAAAATCAAATTTTCCCGGCTTCCAAAAATCACGTCGCCCCGTCGCTTTGGTCGCCGTCGCGCTTACTATAAGCGCACGCGGCGGCGGCGACAATGCATTTGTTTTCGGGCGATGTTTCCGTCGCCGGCACTATAAGCGCGGCCTAAGAAGCAAAATGAAGGACCAAACCTTACATGTTGAGTGGTTACTTTGGCTGATCTCACAGATTTTGCAAAGCTGAATATAAACTTTTTTTAAGCCCAGGTAGATACAGTAAATGTGAAAGGAATTGTGCCCGCTGTTTTATCCAGTGTAATCAGGCCAGTCATTTGATAGATGACGTGTGCTTTGAGTATTTGAATTGATTACATATGACTCCTGCTGCAGAGTTTATAATCGATTCCAGTGGCCGAAGGGACGGATTCGGCAAACAGCACTGTGCCTGTAATCAATCCGATGCCATTGATTGCGCTAAACTTCTATCAGCATGTGCGTTATGGTATTAGACCGTGCAGAGTAATATACTTTTATTACCTGACTTTTAAAAGTGAAAGAATCACTTAATGTTACACTGAAGTTTATTTCCTAAGAGTTAAATAGAAATAGCCGCGTTTGTCCAGTAGCGAGAGTGCAGAATAAATGAGGACTTCAGTATTAGGTGATACCTGGTTTATTATGGAGTAAAACAATTGATATTTATTGCCCTGTCTGTTTATTTACCATCTCCTGCCATGACTCATCTTCTGCCTTCACTTGTTCTCTGGATTTTTACCTCTCTGTTACACTCCTGGGATATTGTGTGAATCAGTATTGCCTGACTTGGAGAAGAGAGGAGAACTCTCTGAAGCTTGTCTTATTATAACAATTGTTAGCCCAGTATTGGGTGATACGTTTCTGTTTGTTGAAGTTCTTATTTACTCTTTCCTAAGAGTGGAAGCCTAGGTTGGTCTCCAGTCTTTAATAAAAGTGGGCAGGGTCAAAAGTGGAAACGGAAATCTTAAGTGGCCAACATATTAATCGGGGCATGTTAACCCTACTGTCACCGCAGAGATAAACTGCAATAAGATGCGGCTCTGTGATTGTTACTTGGCAGGTGGTATGCACCATCTACAAAGCTATGGATCTTACTGTAATCAGGAGGGGGGGGGAGAGAGGGAGGAGGGAGGGAGGAGGGGGGGAGAGAGGGAGGAGGGACTGAAGAGGGGAGGGGGAGGAGAGGGGGAGGGAGGGATGGGGTGGACATGTACACTGTATATGCAGTGCAATTTTGTTTAAATACCATTTATACTCAGAAACCTATCCCAAAGTGACACTTCTGCTTTAATAAAAAATGCATTGTGTAGATGCCTTTTGCGCAGGTTTTCCTACCAGCAGTAGCATACCAAAAATAGACAATTAAATAATCCAAAACATATGAACAATATACTGTAATCCAGGCAATGATAAAGGAGCTTCCAATGAATGCACCTGAGCACAAAATAAAATACTTGTTTCGATGCAGGAAACTGGAGCCAGAACATGTCTGCTACTCCTGGAATATTTCCATTGTATGTGATATCGTATGAACATTTCAACCATGTAACCTGGGGCAGGCTGGCAGGCGGGGCAAGGGGGAAATTGCCCCTTTGGCCAGCCCTAATTGCAGGAATGTGGGCCACTCTCTGCTTTTGGCCGGCCCGGCATTTGGCTTTGGGCCCGGCCTCAGTCTGCAGCAGGAACTGAGAGAGAGAGCTCGGGGGGCGGAGCTAAAGGGACAGGCAAACATACCATGGACTTGCAGAGGGGTGGTCAACGGAGCTTGGGGGCGGAGCTAACCGCGCAGATGGCCACTCCTCTCCGGCGTGACCCGCACCTCGGGAGGCGTCACGTGAAGCCCTCTGCTCCCAGTGGCCGTGAGGCCCTCCATGGCTCCTCCTCGTGCTACCTTAAACCAGCCGCGCCGGCGTCCTCGCCAGCCTGCCCGACCGGCACTCTGATGTCCTCACCCTCTCTTCTCCTGGAACCCAGCGGCATAGGCGATTGGACCTCACTGCAGGGTCTGGCTATCACCTCCCGTTCCGCCACCACCGCGATCCCACAGGGGATATTCTAATAGCTCCAATTTGTGTTAAAAGAGCCTTTTTCCGATTGAATTGGCATGCGGTGCTATTCTATGAGACCCTCTAGCATGTCCAAACCCGAGTGGAAAAGGCTTTTATGGAAGCGTTTTCATTACGGATGTGCAAATCCGAACAGAATGAACATATTTTTTGCAAACTAGCTGAATTCTCGTAGCTTACTAGCTCCAAAAAGTGCAAAGGGCTAAAGCGCTTCAAATTCACATTTTGTTGAGAAGGAAGGCTTCCAATTTAGTAGTGTCTCCAGTTGTGTATATATCCCCTCAAACCCCCCTCCAAATAAATTAGGGAGAGATGCCTGTGCTGAAAAAAGAGTGCACCTGAGGTACTCTGGGAGATATGCTAATGACTATGCAAAGTATATTTAATTGAGTCACATCCCACACCTCCTAAAATATTTCCATAAGACCAATACTGACAAGTCTTGTGATGAAGGGGGTACTAGTGTCAGGCCCAGAATCCACAACCTTTTACCTACCAGCTGTGCTGCGCTGAGCTGCCCCTTTCTCTGGGCGGCCGGCAGTCTGCAGTCCACCTGACTTTCAGCCAATGGTAGTAACGGTCAATGCTGGGCGTTTAATGAATGCCAATGCAGGTTTAGCGAATGCCGATTCTGGTATGAGTGCTTATCTTGCGGTGGCACCCACCCTGTTGCCTAGTGCTTCCGCAAGGGCAGACAGTGCGGGGGCAAACCTTCGCAGAAGTTTTTACTTCTGCTAATTTTGTGCGCCGGACAAGTATATAGTCTGAATTCAGGATACAGAATTCAGGAAACAAGGCTCAGGAAATGGGGGCCATCTATGCTTTTGAAAGTAACAACACATTTATTTATTTTATATGTAACTAGCTGAGAGACCCGGCGTTGCCCGTGAGTTAAATTTCCCGCTCCCTTATCTCCCCCTATTTCTGTGCTCCCCCTCTTTCTCCGTTCTCCTCCCCCCCCCCAGGGGGGAGGGACGGACAGTGGACAGGTGGGGGGGGACAGTGGACAGGAGGGGGAGGGGGGCAGTGGACAGGAGGGGGGGGCAGTGGACAGGAGGGGGGGGGCAGTAGACAGGAGGGGGGGCAGTGGACAGGAGGGGGGGCAGTGGACAGGAGGGGGGGCAGTGAACAGGAGGGGGGGCAGTGGACAGGAGGGGGGGACAGTGGACAGGAGGGGGGGACAGTGGACAGGAGGGGGGGACAGTGTCACACACACACAGACTGTCACACACACACTGTCACACAGACTGTCTCACACACACACACACACACACTGTCACACACACACACACACACACACACACACACACACACACACACTGTCACACAGACTGACTGACACACACACACACGTCTCAGTCCCATGCGGCGCCCTTCTCGGGTGCAGACCCCGCCCCCAGCAGTCCCGTGCGGCGCCTTTCTCGGGCGCAGGCCCCGCCCCCCGCAGTCCCGTGCTGCGCCTTTCTCGGGCGCAGGCCCCGCCCCCCGCAGTTCTGTGCGGCACCTTTCTTGCGCGCAGGCCCCGCCCCCGCGCAGTTCCGTGCGGCGCCGCACCCTATGGGTGAGGGGGGTGGTGTGGTACAGGTGAGGGGGGGTGGTGTGGTACGGGTGAGGGGGTGTGGTGTGGTACGGGTGAGGGGGGGTGGGCTGCCCCCTCCCGGCCGTCCGTTCCGCCGCTTGGTCCCGGCCGGTTGCGGCGGGAGGTACCGGGGTGAGGGAGGGGAGGCGGGAGGTGGTGTGTGTGGTGCTGTGTGGAGGGGAGGCTGGAGGCACAGGGGTGTGAGGCGGCGGTTTGGGCAGGAGGTGGTGTGTGTGTGGTGTGTGTGTGTGCGTGTGTGTGTGGCAGTTGGGTGAGGCGGCAGTTGGGTGACGTCATAGCTGAGGCTAGAGCAGAGCAGAGGCTGGACCAATCAGATTCACCACATGTCGTTTCAACTCAATCTGATTTGCCAGATGTCGTTTCAACCCCACAACTTTCGAATTTATATATTAAGATGGGTATTCCACCCCTTCCCCCCCCCCCCAAGCGCAGATGTGGGTGGTGCCAGTAATTACATATTACCAGGCGTGGTGCGTATACCTGCAGGTTCACAGGAGGCCTGAGCCTCCGCTTACTGGGAACCTGGGGTGCTTCTCTGGAATGTTCTCGTCGGTCAGCGCCTCCACCTATGTAGGATTCTATAGGAGTGTAGAATGGCCCTTGCATAGGAACCCACCCAGAAACCACATACACCAGGGTTATGGCTAAAAGGTTTACTGAGCGAGCAACAGAACACATAGTTTCATAATATAACAGTGCAACAAGATCAGCATACACAACAGTATATAGGCCACCCTCTGCCACAAGCTGGCGGCTATAACCTTGCCCCTAACTGGGCTGTAACCTTCTTGGCCCCTAACTGGGCTATAACCCCGCACCCCCTACCCAGAGTCCAAGCCCACCCAAGTGTGTGAACAGGCCTGTCAGGAGCAAGATAACGATAACATTGGTGCACGTGTGGAAGGGTGTAAATATCTGCCCAGGTGCCCCAGCACCTGGGTGTCTTCGCAAAGGGTCTACCGGATCCGCTTGGTCCAGCGCTGATCTGTACCTCCGTGTGGGATGGGGTCCAGCCGGACGTCCCATCGTAAGGACAGTCTCTGGATCAGCAACACAGCACACAGGGACATGCAGCGTACACTATACTGGGTCCCTGCACTAAGGAACTACACAGGGTCTCTCTCTCCCTGCCTAACACACAGCTGAAGGGGCACAGGGTCCTTACCTAAGGGCCTGTCTCTATGAACACCCACCCTCACTAGTGGGGGAGTCAGGGCCTCCACTCTAGCCCGGGGTACTTCTGGCATAGGGCAGAAGCTCGCAGCTCTCTGCCCCCCTTCCTTCCCACACTGTCTCCTCAGTCTGACTGACTTTGTGCACATTGCCCATACAATGTATCTACTCTCTGCAGGGAAAGCTGCAAACACTATTGGCTGCCAGCAATCATCTGACTCACCTGTCTCTATAGACTCGGCCATGGTGCCTCGGGCCGCGCTGAGCCGTGCTCCTGCTCTGCCTCGCCTGCTCAAGCTGGTGCTTTTTTGCGTCCTGGCAGGCGAGGCAGTGAGCGCGCTTTGGGGGCGGAGGCAGGGCTTGTCCCTCGCTCCCATTGGATGTTTGCGGTCACGTGACCGCTCCTCCGCTCCCCTCAGCATGGAAATTTTTAAACCTGCCTGTCTCCTGAAATTTTCTGAGCCTCCGCAAGTGTGCCGAACCATGCGGAAGCGGCTCTTAAAGCCCCGCTGATTACAGATGCAGGGGTAAGTGCATCTGCTCAGCGTGACTCAGCGGGGTCTGCTTTACCATGGCCCTGGCCTAAGCCTGCTGGGAGTTGTAGTCCTTTGTACAGCTCTTTATCATTGTGGCAGCCGCCGCTACTCTCCACTGAGCCTGCGCAACTCTGTAATGGCCGCCGCATCGCCCTAACTGCGCATGCGTGACTTCTAGGGGTCCCTGCACTACGGAGTGCCTCTTGTGCCAATTCTCCCACACTAAAATGGCCACCGCGTCGCGTCTGCGCACGCGCGAGGACATCAAAGATGGGGACGCCCTGCCACCGGGAGCCCCCGGCGACGCGCTCGCCCCCGCAACTGCCTTCTCACTGGTGAAGGTAAGGGGAAAAGGAACGGGAACCGGGGAGCCAAAAGGGACCTGGCTACATATTTATAAAATATTTTACCAGGAAGTAATACATTGAGACTTACCTCTCGTTTTCAAGTATGTCCTGGGCATGGAGTTAAGACAAATAATACATGGTTACAAGTACAGTTACATAAATGAGCAGGGTATACATTATATACAAGACATTGCGTGCACAGTTAGAGATAATATATATTATAGGCTTATGAAACAGTTACAGACAGATTAAAATGTGAGACAGCCTTAGTTCTGAAAGAACTTAAACACATTACACACATTATTTTATGGAAGTTAACGTATTGTTTTAGACATTATCTCATCTTACAGTAGTCGTTATTTCAGCATGTAGTTCTTTCAACAGCAGTCATTAGTTCAGCAACAGTAGACATTTTTACTAGGAGACAAAAATTAACCCATTATATGGCTAGGCCATCAGAAGCAGGACAAACCTCATTCTCCTTACAGTTACCCACTCCCGTATGGGAGCAGCAACCAGAACAGCTTGGTTGGGTTTGTGTGTTGAGTTGATACGCTGGATCGGTTGGTGAGAGTGGAACCGTTACCGCAGCTATGCGCGTCTTTCATTATTATACAGTAGGTACATAGGTTTTTGCTTATTTTCTCTCCCTGATATATTTTAGGTTCTGCTGCCCTGAACGTGTGGATAATCGGTGATTCGTACGTTCACTGGGCGCCAAAACGCTGTTCGTCCATGCTGGAGGAGTTTGGCTTTTCGAAGGGACCTGGCAGAAGTTTTTTGGTGGGGCAGGAGAGGTTTATTGTGGGACCAGGTGTTACCGGAGTTACCGGTTCCTGCCAGGGATAGTAGGTCCCCTGCAGGTTTTTTTTACTTTACGTTGAGGGCAATGGCGTTGTACAATTAAATCGCTGGACTTAA
The DNA here is from genome assembly GCF_040206685.1 of Ascaphus truei. NCBI lineage: Eukaryota > Metazoa > Chordata > Amphibia > Anura > Ascaphidae > Ascaphus > Ascaphus truei. The sequence goes on along the minus strand of NC_134485.1, from coordinate 8,164,461 downwards.
TCTATGCAATCAAGAGGGATTTAGCACAGATGCAGGTTGGGTGTTTTTCTTACGGGTGATTTGGTCTAATAGTCAGTGCATAGGAAGGTTTGGCCAGACGGGCGGCTGAGAGGACTAGGAAGAAGATTAATAAGGCCATAGGGAAAACATATGTGCAATCGGGGGGCTGGGTGGTTTGTCATCCTGATTTTGACTTTGTTAATGATGGGTTGTTTCAGCCGGACGGGTTGCATCTGTCCGACATCATCCTGGATTTATTCAATATTGACATTCAGGATTGAATAGGCTTGTGAAGGGCTTGGTGGGTCTGGCGGCTTGGGGCTAATTTAAGGGTCGTTAAATAGCCCCGTTGGTGGAGGCTGTTGGGGGGTAGGTGCGAGTTAGCCTTTGCCAGACGGGGCTCTGTGGTACGGTAAAGCCCGTGGCTTTTATTAATGAGTGGGCATAGCTCATTGTGCTTTGGGTTCCCGGGGCCCATTCTCAGAAGCTGCCGAGTTCTCTCAGCGTCCGGGCCTGTGCGGTGCCTGGCTTGGTGAGTTTTGCGGGCCATGGGTGGAGCACTCTGAGTTGGCACATATCATGTTCTGTTGTTGCACTCATCAAATGCCACGGCCTTTGAACCTCCAAACCTTTTTGTGTATGTGTGTCTTTGTATTATGGGTATTTGCCGGGGTTGCGGAGCATTATCGCAGCCTCTAAGGTCCAGAGTTTAATCAGAAATCTGGTGCAGTATTTGCAATGGTTTTCCAGCCACAAAACTTCCAGAAATAGGCCCTTAAAGAATCTTCCCGTTCCATGACTAATGTATACTGAAACATAGAAACATTGTCTTAAGCGGCTTTCGAACTGTGTTCCGTTACCACGTGTCCTCTGAGAAATAGTTTGGTATTGGCAGATGTTAACTAATTTTCTTTATTGCCATGTTTTTAATTGAATCATTTAAAAAAAGCTTACTAAATGTTATAATGCAAGGCTAAGAAAGTATGTTTGATTATTTGAAAAATATAAGCTCGGCGACGTCAGCAATATTTTTACGTACGTAGTATAAGTGGGTTGGTTTTCCCAGGGGCCTTAATATATTTTTCGATAGTTCCACGGTTCTTTGAAGGTTGAAAACCTCTGGCCTGGAGATTATGTTCTTATTCTATAGAGCCGCGCACATTAAGAACAGACGACGTCTGCAGAATTTTTCAATTTGCTGCACAGAAATGCGTCCCACAGTTGAACCTCTCGGGACCCGCACTGACACGGCCGTGGAATTAATTTTACCGTGCTCCCTGCGCCGGGGATGTGCTAATGCATTAATATTTGTGAAACCTCGCAGGGGCTCGGAAGTGGGAAGCTGACATCAGTAATTATTCTGTGTAGGATTAAGCCTACGTTTTATAATGCGGGGAAAGAATTCCCCTCTCTGGGTCCTGATGATCTTTTCAGATTCTCTGGCTTAGTTAATACCAGGAGTCAGTCTAAAAGTCACCGGAGTCCCCCTGCTGTAACAATGGCCCGAAAATCGCATCACATTAAAAGCAAATACAAATATCACTTGGGAGCACATTCACACGTTTCAGGCACGCCCACAAATCTGACCCGTTATCTCTTAGCATACAATGCTTACACTGCAGCCAGGGATTCTGGGAAATTACATGCAACTGTGCTCCTACAGTGTGTCACATTTTGCTTCGTGTCATGGAACACGGATCCAATGATAAACAAACACCTTGAGGGTTATTCAGTCAGTCGATTGGAGATTTGAGCGATAGTGCTCTGATCGGCACTATCATAGTTTAAGGAATAACCGCCTTTGTGCCTTATTGTATTTTCAATCCCTTTATAGGGGTGTCTCACAGCTTAAGCGTTAAGGTTATGACGGATAATAGTAAGGTTGTAATGTTAATGGCATATACAGTAAGAGTGATGTGGGAAAAAAATGTGACTTATTCACACAATACACAGATCCTATAAGGAGATTTCCAGGTGAGAATTACTATTGCTACATGGATACCACAGCACCCTGTGGGACTCTCGGATTGTACTGTATGAAAGTGATGCACTTTCAGTCACCCCCCTGTTAAGATACATCAGAATGGTGTTTGATATGGGCACACTCAGTGTTGGATTTCCCATCTGGCCCGATAGGCCTGGGCCTAAGGCTGCAAAATTTGGGGGCGGCATGCACGCTCAGCGCTTGTCGTAGCCATGGCAACGGGATGGTGCAGCGCTGGAGGAGGAGGGCGGCACCAGGTAAGTGCCTACGGGCGGCATTTCTTTTAATGCGACACTGGGCTTACTTGTATATTAGAAAAAATAGCCACGCTATAGTGTAAGTGTATAATACAGGGACATGAAATCTGAACTTAACAGTTTGGATTCGTGCTCAACACCATAATCACACCTATTCCTTTCCTTCCCTGTATCTAGGGAATGGTAACACTTTTCCATATTACGACATTATTCCCTTCAGCGTCAGACTGACCCGTTCGCATATAATATTCAGTATAAATATGAAGGTATAGGAGCAGTACTGCATAACTGTTCAATAGTTATCTTCTCACCATAGGGTTGCCAGGTGGCATCTCCAAAAATACTGGACTCAATGGTGAAAGGTGTGTCAGGTCACTGTGTCCAGGGAGGTAATACCGGACACATACATGTCCAGTATTACAGCACCTCATTTTTTACTGGACAGAGTGTCCAAAGACAGGACAGTCCGGTTCAATAACGGACACCTGGCAAACCCTGTCTCTCAATGGAGCCAAGATTTGGCATGGATTTATTTCGAGGACTGCCAGGCCTATATTCAAGAGCATGACATCAATTCAAGATAAAATAGTGTTCTGGGACTGAATCAAAGGAAGCGATGTAACACATCAGAGTGATTTGTTTTCCAGCGAGCCACGCTCCGTTGCGCTGGTATTCATACACGTTTGGTGACCTTTTTGTCGGAAATCGCGGTTCATTGAATCACAGCTGCTTATTAAATAGCCTTTGCAAATTGAGCTGGGAAGAGTGATTGTATTTTTGCGTTTGCTCGGCACCTTTCAGTCTTGTGAGGTTGGCTGTCGGATTCACTGCATCTGATGGCAGCAAACGTGTGCTGTACTGTAGCAGGAGAGCCGACAGTTCTGCAGCGTAACAAAAGCAACCCTTCCTGACTCTCCGTTACCACCACGGTGATCAAACATTAACGCCCCCCCCCCCCCCCCACTTCACTCAAATCTACAGCCATCTACCTGTCCCCAAACCTATCAGTGTAAGAATTTGCATTAAACCAGCAAAATGTGCATTAAACCAGCAAAATGTGCATTAAACCAACAAAATGTGCATTAAACCAGCAAAATGTGAAATCGTATGTTTTTTTTTTTTTTAAATAAATCAGTTCTGTAGTATTAGATAGTGACAGGTTTTTTTTTTAAATTCAACTCTTAATGCCATTTGTAATGAGTTTTAATATACTGAGCATCCTTTGATTTCTATAGCAGGTTTATCCCACCTCCCCAGCAGTGCAAGATCTTTGTGACACTTTCCTGTTTGTGATCATATGTTGCCAATGTTCCCAGCAGTTTCAGCTGCAAACTGTAACAATAGATAATGTTACCTTAGTAATATCAGGATACAGTACATTGTAGCTGCTGAGTTACACTGACTGAAGGACTTATTGAAAATGAAAGACGGCCATTTCGTTGGGAACACAATCAGATTTTTACAGATTAATAACAGGGGCACCAAATAATTGCCAATTTAGGTAAGAATGTAGAATGATCCATTGTCACACGCTTTACATACAGAAAGAAGAAAAAAAGGAGGAAACCTCTATTATGCTTTAAATACACACGCATGTATCAGCCCATTGAATGTGCAGTATACAGTAAAGCTATATAACCAATCTGTGTTCTGGCTCTGTGTTCTCCTGTCCCATCTAACTGCACAGGCATTCTTACTTCAATGCCCATCACGTGTGACTGTCTCATGCAACGAAGAGTGTGGATAGCATAAATATTGACAACACATAGTTAGCACCAATTACAAAAGTAATTAATGTCATTTAAAATAAGTGATGATAATAATAATATTCCAATCTGTAGCTATTGGGGAAGAATACAATGTCTGCTCTTGGTCCTGATTGGGCAGCATACAGGTGGCGTTACGTGCACACGACGCACACAAGGGGTAGGCTTCAGCCATGACATGTTAAGGCAGCAATACTACTTCCCCCGCCCTCCCCCCTTTTCTTCTTATTTGATGTTGGGGGGTTTCGTAGGGTGCAAGACTGGGTCCTAGGGCAGATGGTGGGCTAATGCCCTGGGCTGTTTGGGGCAGATGATGTAACACCCGGTTGGTATATATTACCATGGTGGCTGAGCCGGTTAACCGGCCAGCAGGTGGGGACACGAGCCACGTATATGCGTGGTCTCAAGACATAGCCACGGGCAGTCTGGCACAGTTCGGTTTACGGGTTATATATATATATTGGGGTTTAATAAAAGCTGTGTCCGTTATACCCCATATATAGTGTGGCATGTTATTTGGGGATGAGGGGGGGGGGGAATGGGGCAATCTACGGATCGTGGCCATGGGTTTGTGGCGCCATTATGCGCCATTTGTGGCGCCATTATTTATTTATGGAGTATACTCTAGTGTTTGTTTTTATTGAGAGAACAGCATGGTTGAAGCTTTTATAACATTATACAAGCTTACCCCCAACGCCCGTGTCCATGCGGGATTCCTTTCCTCCCGTGGGTTACAGAAGAGAGACCGGCTCCATGTAGCAGAAACACTGCAGACATTATTGCTCTGTGCAGAGGTCAGAGGTCCGTCAACTCAGAGCGGGGCGTTATCACAATCATGAATGTACATTACGTTCCCTGCGGTTCATGCATGTCCTCTAAGCTAACTGTATGCACAAACAGCCGGTAAGTTCCCATTTGCATAGGCTTAACTCCATGGGAAGTTAGCACTGCCGTGCGTTAGCTTCAAATAACCACGCGTGTGAAGTCGGTGATACCCCAGGCTGGTAATTGCGCCCATCACAGACCCTGAAATATGGGGTTTTGAGGGAGAGAGAGAGTCCTATTTTATTAGAGACCCAAGTTGCCTTTATTGCTCCCCAAACACACCTTCCTGAGATACCTGGGATATATGCTAATATGGATATGCAAAGTATATTTAAATGGCTTAAATTAGCATATATCCCAGGTATCTCAGGTGTGTTCTTTTTTATACCCAGTTGTCTCTCCACATGCTGTATAAAGCGGTGTTTGTGGGAGGTATATAAGTAACTTGGGACTCAAGTAACAAAGCGTCTTACTCATAACACAGCGTAACAAGTGCCTCATAAAGTCTATAACGAACCTCTGTGGATCTGAGCCTAAGAGTTCTGATAAAAGTGTTAAGTGGAAGTCTGAAGTGTGGGAGTCACTCTGAATCATGATACAATGAACGGGTTAAGTTTAAAACTAAGCAATGACCTTTAAATGGCACAACCCCTGATACCTGCCTTTAAAATGACATTTTGTAAAGAATGAAACAATCTTGGCTTCCTTAAACAAATGTAACCATGTGTAAAGCAAAGATTTTCCATGTTTTGTTTCTTTGGCATTTAGGCGCACAACTTTTTGGGGGATTCTAAATGGGGAAGTGTTTGTGAAGCCAAGTATTTCCTGTACCCTATGAGGCAGGACGGCCTCGCGGCAGGGTCAGTAAGACACAAAACAAGGTGTTAGGCTTTAAACTGTAGTGGTTGTATTAGTCCACAATAATAAAATAATGAGCACCCTGTCCCTTTAAGAAAACAAAGCATAAAATAAAAACCTACTGGAGACTGACTAAACAGCAGATCCCTCTCTAATTGGCTGGCCTGCTAAACTGGTTACCAGCCCAAAACCTACTACAATATTATTTACAAACAAAATCTCAACGAACAACACAAAAGTCCTTATCTGTTTTTGGGGTAACCCTCCCATGCGAGTCTAGGAACTCCCTTTGGGTGCTGCAACACAGCTTTAATCCATTCGCAGGGTTGGAACGCCGGTTCCTTGGAGATAGGGCTGTGTCCCGCATCTTGTTGCATAAAAGGGAAGTCTCTTCCTGGGTGTGGGTCCCAGATGATGCCAGGAGACCCGGTTTCCTTCAGGGCTGGGGGAAACAGAGCAAAGTCTCTTTTCCTGGGGGAAAATCAAAAAAAATCTATGTGCAGGCAACTTTTTGCTTTATAAATCTCCTGCTGATTCAGGAGTCCAGCCTGAGTGGCTGCAGGTGCATCTAGCCTCTCCAGGAGAAGATTAACTGTTTGTATGCTCGAAAGCACACACCTGCCCCAAACTCCAGCATACCCAGTGAGTGACTCTGTCACACCTTTTACCATAATGTCCTTGTCAGAGAGCCAATTAAGTTGTAGGAACGGGAGAGAGGTGGAACTATTCCTGCGCCATCTGTTGTTTAACACGAAATGCAGTTGCTAGAGGAAATAAGACCCCTCCCAAGTCTCCAGTCACAATGTTTATAAACCAGCTTTACAATAGTAAGTAAAAATACTTGTAGGTGTCAGATGAGGACAATAAAATGCTCCAGTCACCCCAGATTTAACACCTTCAACATGTCGCTGTCATTAGTATACTTTTACCCTAGAAGGGAATGGCCTTTTAACCCTCTTAGTTCCAGAGGGGCCGCAACCCCAGAGTGCCACGGCCCCATCGTGATCACGTGACCATCCCTCAGCGCGCCTGCCAGCGCTAAACAAGCTAAAAAAAAAAAACATGGCCCCTGAGTGCAAGACAGGGTGAGCACTCAAAGGGTTAAGTCTGTGACGTCAGCTAAAATAGTTTCCTGCGCACTGTAACTACTTAAAAAGTAAAAATAAAAATGACTATGAAAGTACCTGACCGTTGTACAAAACTAAGCTTATTGTTTACAGTTTGTCGGTGTCGTTGGCGACCCTGGTTTGCCGTATGTGCCTGTAACAATCCAATCCCACTCCTCACGTGGACGTGTCCCTCTCTGCTTGCCGTATGTGCCTGTAACAATCCAATCCCACTCCTCACGTGGACGTGTCCCTCTCTGCTTGCCGTATGTGTCTAACAATCCAATCCCACTCCTCACGTGGACGTGTCCCTCTCTGCTTGCCGTATGTGTCTGTAACAATCCAATCCCACTCCTCACGTGGACGTGTCCCTCTCTGCTTGCCGTATGTGTCTGTAAAAATCCAATCCCACTCCTCACGTGGACGTGACACTCTCTGCTTGCCGTATGTGTCTGTAAGAATCCAATCCCACTCCTCACGTGGACGTGTCCCTCTCTGCTTGCCGTATGTGCCTGTTACAATCAAATCCCACTCCTCACGTGGACGTGTCCCTCTCTGCTTGCCGTATGTGTCTGTAACAATCCAATCCCACTCCTCACGTGGACGTGTCCCTCTCTGCTTGCCGTATGTGTCTGTAACAATCCAATCCCACTCCTCACGTGGACGTGTCCATCTCTGCTTGCCGTATGTGTCTGTAACAATCCAATCCCACTCCTCACGTGGACGTGTCCCTCTCTGCTTGCCGTATGTGCCTGTAAGAATCCAATCCCACTCCTCACGTGGACGTGTCCCTCTCTGCTTGCCGTATGTGCCTGTTACAATCAAATCCCACTCCTCACGTGGACGTGTCCCTCTCTGCTTGCCGTATGTGTCTGTAACAATCCAATCCCACTCCTCACGTGGACGTGTCCATCTCTGCTTGCCGTATGTGTCTGTAACAATCCAATCCCACTCCACTCACGTGGACGGGTCCCTCTCTGCTTGCCGTATGTGTCTAACAATCCAGTCCCACTCCTCACGTGGACGTGTCCCTCTCTGCTTGCCGTATGTGTCTGTAACAATCCAATCCCACTCCTCACGTGGACGTGTCCCTCTGCTTGCCGTATGTGTCTGTAACAATCCAATCCCACTCCTCACGTGGAAGTGTCCCTCTCTGCTTGCCGTATGTGTCTGTAACAATCCAATCCCACTCCTCACATGGACGTGTCCCTCTCTGCTTGCCGTATGTGTCTGTAAAAATCCAATCCCACTCCTCACGTGGACGTGACACTCTCTGCTTGCCGTATGTGTCTGTAACAATCCAATCCCACTCCTCACGTGGACGTGTCCCTCTCTGCTTGCCGTATGTGCCTGTAAGAATCCAATCCCACTCCTCACGTGGACGTGTCCCTCTCTGCTTGCCGTATGTGCCTGTTACAATCAAATCCCACTCCTCACGTGGACGTGTCCCTCTCTGCTTGCCGTATGTGTCTGTAAGAATCCAATCCCACTCCTCACGTGGACGTGTCCCTCTCTGCTTGCCGTATGTGTCTGTAACAATCCAATCCCACTCCTCACGTGGACGTGTCCATCTCTGCTTGCCGTACGTGTCTGTAACAATCCAATCCCACTCCTCACGTGGACGTGTCCCTCTCTGCTTGCCGTATGTGTCTGTAACAATCCAATCCCACTCCTCACGTGGACGTGTCCCTCTCTGCTTTCCGTATGTGCCTGTAACAATCAAATCCCACTCCTCTCACGTGGACGTGTCCCTCTCTGCTTGCCGTATGTGTCTGTAACAATCCAATCCCACTCCTCACGTGGACGTGTCCATCTCTGCTTGCCGTATGTGTCTGTAACAATCCAATCCCACTCCTCACGTGGACGTGTCCCTCTCTGCTTGCCGTATGTGTCTGTAACAATCCAATCCCACTCCTCAAGTGGACGTGTCCCTCTCTGCTTTCCGTATGTGCCTGTAACAATCAAATCCCACTCCTCACGTGGACGTGTCCCTCTCTGCTTGCCGTATGTGTCTGTAACAATCCAATCCCACTCCTCAAGTGGACGTGTCCCTCTCTGCTTTCCGTATGTGTCTGTAACAATCAAATCCCACTCCTCTCACATGGACGTGTCCCTCTCTGCTTGCCGTATGTGTCTGTAACAATCAAATCCCACTCCTCACGTGGACGTGTCCCTCTCTGCTTGCCGTATGTGTCTGTAAAAATCCAATCCCACTCCTCACGTGGACGTGTCCCTCTCTGCTTGCCGTATGTGTCTGTAACAATCCAATCCCACTCCACTCACGTGGACGTGACCCTCTGCTTGCCGTATGTGTCTGTAACAATCAAATCCCACTCCTCACGTGGACGTGTCCCTCTCTGCTTGCCGTATGTGTCTGTAACAATCAAATCCCACTCCTCACGTGGACGTGTCCCTCTCTGCTTGCCGTATGTGTCTGTAACAATCCAATCCCACTCCTCACGTGGACGTGTCCCTCTCTGCTTGCCGTATGTGTCTGTAACAATCCAAATCCACTCCTCACGTGGACGTGTCCCTCTCTGCTTGCCGTATGTGCCTGTAACAATCCAATCCCACTCCTCACGTGGACGTGTCCCTCTCTGCTTGCCGTATGTGTCTGTAATAATCAAATCCCACTCCTCACGTGGACGTGTCCCTCTCTGCTTGCCGTATGTGTCTAACAATCCAATCCCACTCCTCACGTGGACGTGTCCCTCTCTGCTTGCCGTATGTGTCTGTAACAATCCAATCCCACTCCTCACGTGGACGTGTCCCTCTCTGCTTGCCGTATGTGTCTGTAACAATCCAATCCCACTCCTCATGTGGAAGTGTCCCTCTCTGCTTGCCGTATGTGTCTGTAACAATCCAATCCCACTCCTCACGTGGACGTGTCCCTCTCTGCTTGCCGTATGTGTCTGTAAAAATCCAATCCCACTCCTCACGTGGACGTGACACTCTCTGCTTGCCGTATGTGTCTGTAACAATCCAATCCCACTCCTCACGTGGACGTGTCCCTCTCTGCTTGCCGTATGTGCCTGTAAGAATCCAATCCCACTCCTCACGTGGACGTGTCCCTCTCTGATTGCCGTATGTGCCTGTTACAATCAAATCCCACTCCTCACGTGGACGTGTCCCTCTCTGCTTGCCGTATGTGTCTGTAACAATCCAATCCCACTCCTCACGTGGACGTGTCCCTCTCTGCTTGCCGAATGTGTCTGTAACAATCCAATCCCACTCCTCACGTGGACGTGTCCATCTCTGCTTGCCGTATGTGTCTGTAACAATCCAATCCCACTCCTCACGTGGACGTGTCCCTCTCTGCTTGCCGTATGTGTCTGTAACAATCCAATCCCACTCCTCACGTGGACGTGTCCCTCTCTGCTTTCCGTATGTGCCTGTAACAATCAAATCCCACTCCTCTCACGTGGACGTGTCCCTCTCTGCTTGCCGTATGTGTCTGTAACAATCCAATCCCACTCCTCACGTGGACGTGTCCATCTCTGCTTGCCGTATGTGTCTGTAACAATCCAATCCCACTCCTCACGTGGACGTGTCCCTCTCTGCTTGCCGTATGTGTCTGTAACAATCCAATCCCACTCCTCAAGTGGACGTGTCCCTCTCTGCTTTCCGTATGTGCCTGTAACAATCAAATCCCACTCCTCTCACGTGGACGTGTCCCTCTCTGCTTGCCGTATGTGTCTGTAACAATCAAATCCCACTCCTCACGTGGACGTGTCCCTCTCTGCTTGCCGTATGTGTCTGTAAAAATCCAATCCCACTCCTCACGTGGACGTGTCCCTCTCTGCTTGCCGTATGTGTCTGTAACAATCCAATCCCACTCCTCTCACGTGGACGTGACCCTCTGCTTGCCGTATGTGTCTGTAACAATCAAATCCCACTCCTCACGTGGACGTGTCCCTCTCTGCTTGCCGTATGTGTCTGTAACAATCAAATCCCACTCCTCACGTGGACGTGTCCCTCTCTGCTTGCCGTATGTGTCTGTAACAATCCAATCCCACTCCTCACGTGGACGTGTCCCTCTCTGCTTGCCGTATGTGTCTGTAAAAATCCAATCCCACTCCTCACGTGGACGTGTCCCTCTCTGCTTGCCGTATGTGTCTGTAACAATCCAATCCCACTCCTCTCACGTGGACGTGACCCTCTGCTTGCCGTATGTGTCTGTAACAATCAAATCCCACTCCTCACGTGGACGTGTCCCTCTCTGCTTGCCGTATGTGTCTGTAACAATCAAATCCCACTCCTCACGTGGACGTGTCCCTCTCTGCTTGCCGTATGTGTCTGTAACAATCCAATTCCACTCCTCACGTGGACGTGTCCCTCTCTGCTTGCCGTATGTGTCTGTAACAATCCAATCCCACTCCTCACGTGGACGTGTCCCTCTCTGCTTGCCGTATGTGTCTGTAACAATCCAATCCCACTCCTCACGTGGACGTGTCCCTCTCTGCTTGCCGTATGTGTCTGTAACAATCAAATCCCACTCCTCACGTGGACATGTCCCTCTTTTGCTTGCCGTATGTGTCTGTAACAATCAAATCCCACTCTTCACGTGGACGTGTCCCTGTCTGCTTGCCGTATGTGTCTGTAACAATCCAATCCCACTCCTCACGTGGACGTGTCCCTCTGTGCTTGCCGTATGTGTCTGTAACAATCCAATCCCACTCCTCACGTGGACGTGTCCCTCTCTGCTTGCCGTATGTGTCTGTAACAATCCAATCCCACTCCTCACGTGGACGTGTCCCTCTCTGCTTGCCGTATGTGTCTGTAACAATCCAATCCCTCTCCACTCACATGGACGTGTCCCTCTCTGCTTGCCGTATGTGTCTGTAACAATCCAATCCCACTCCTCACGTGGACGTGTCCCTCTCTGCTTGCCGTATGTGTCTGTAACAATCCAATCCCACTCCTCACGTGGACGTGTCCCTCTCTGCTTGCCGTATGTGCCTGTAATAATCAAATCCCACTCCTCTCACGTGGACGTGTCCCTCTCTGCTTCCCGTATGTGTCTGTAACAATCCAATCCCACTCCTCACGTGGACGTGTCCCTCTCTGCTTGCCATATATGTCTGTAACAATCCAATCCCACTCCTCACGTGGACGTGTCCCTCTCTGCTTGCCGTATGTGTCTGTAACAATCCAATCCCACTGCTCACGTGGACGTGTCCCTCTCTGCTTGCCGTATGTGTCTGTAACAATCCAGTCCCACTCCTCACGTGGACGTGTCCCTCTCTGCTTGCCGTATGTGTCTGTAACAATCCAATCCCACTCCTCACGTGGACGTGTCCCTCTGTGCTTGCCGTATGTGTCTGTAACAATCCAATCCCACTCCTCACGTGGACGTGTCCCTCTCTGCTTGCCTTATGTGTCTGTAACAATCCAATCCCACTCCTCACATGGACGTGTCCCTCTCTGCTTGCCGTATGTGTCTGTAAAAATCAAATCCCACTCCTCACGTGGACGTGTCCCTCTCTGCTTGCCGTATGTGTCTGTAACAATCAAATCCCACTCCTCACGTGGACATGTCCCTCTTTTGCTTGCCGTATGTGTCTGTAACAATCAAATCCCACTCCTCACGTGGACGTGTCCCTCTCTGCTTGCCGTATGTGTCTGTAACAATCCAATCCCACTCCTCACGTGGACGTGTCCCTCTCTGCTTGCCGTATGTGTCTGTAACAATGAAATCCCACTCCTCACGTGGACGTGTCCCTCTCTGCTTGCCGTATGTGTCTGTAACAATCCAATCCCACTCCTCACGTGGACGTGTCCCTCTCTGCTTGCCGTATGTGTCTGTAACAATCCAATTCCACTCCTCACGTGGACGTGTCCCTCTCTGCTTGCCGTATGTGTCTGTAACAATCCAATTCCACTCCTCACGTGGACGTGTCCCTCTCTGCTTGCCGTATGTGTCTGTAACAATCCAATCCCACTCCTCACGTGGACGTGTCCCTCTCTGCTTGCCGTATGTGTCTGTAACAATCCAATCCCACTCCTCACGTGGACGTGTCCCTCTCTGCTTGCCGTATGTGTCTGTAACAATCCAATCCCACTCCTCACGTGGACGTGTCCCTCTCTGCTTGCCGTATGTGTCTGTAACAATCCAATCCCACTCCTCACGTGGACGTGTCCCTCTCTGCTTGCCATGTGTCTGTAACAATCCAATCCCTCTCCACTCACGTGGACGTGTCCCTCTCTGCTTGCCGTATGTGTCTGTAACAATCCAATCCCTCTCCACTCACGTGGACGTGTCCCTCTCTGCTTGCCGTATGTGTCTGTAACAATCCAATCCCACTCCTCACGTGGACGTGTCCCTCTCTGCTTGCCGTATGTATCTGTAACAATCCAATCCCACTCCTCACGTGGACGTGTCCCTCTCTGCTTGCCGTATGTGTCTGTAACAATCCAATCCCACTCCTCACGTGGACGTGTCCCTCTCTGCTTGCCGTATGTGTCTGTAACAATCCAATCCCACACCTCACGTGGATGTGTCCCTCTCTGCTTGCCGTATGTGTCTGTAACAATCCAATCCCACTCCTCACGTGGACGTGTCCATCTCTGCTTGCCGTATGTATCTGTAACAATCCAATCCCACTCTCACGTGGACGTGTCCATCTCTGCTTGCCGTATGTGTCTGTAACAATCCAATCCCACTCCTCACGTGGACGTGTCCCTCTCTGCTTTCCGTATGTGTCTGTAACAATCCAATCCCACTCCTCACGTGGACGTGTCCATCTCTGCTTGCCGTATGTGTCTGTAACAATCCAATCCCACTCCTCACGAGGACGTGTCCCTCTCTGCTTTCCGTATGTGTCTGTAACAATCCAATCCCACTCCTCACGTGGACGTGTCCATCTCTGCTTGCGTATGTGTCTGTAACAATCCAATCCCACTCCTCACGTGGACGTGTCCCTCTCTGCTTGCCGTATGTGCCTGTAACAATCCAATCCCACTCCTCACGTGGACGTGTCCCTCTCTGCTTGCCGTATGTGTCTGTAACAATCCAATCCCACTCCTCACGTGGACGTGTCCCTCTCTGCTTGCCGTATGTGTCTGTAACAATCCAATCCCACTCCTCACGTGGACGTGTCCCTCTCTGCTTGCCGTATGTGTCCGTAACAATCCAATCCCACTCCTCACGTGGACGTGTCCCTCTCTGCTTGCCGTATGTGCCTGTAAAAATCAAATCCCACTCCTCACGTGGACGTGTCCCTCTCTGCTTGCCGTATGTGTCTGTAACAATCCAATCCCACTCCTCACGTGGACGTGTCCCTCTCTGCTTGCCGTATGTGTCTGTAACAATCCAATCCCACTCCTCACGTGGACGTGTCCCTCTCTGCTTGCCGTATGTGTCTGTAACAATCCAATCCCACTCCTCACGTGGACATGTCCCTCTTTTGCTTGCCGTATGTGTCTGTAACAATCCAATCCCACTCCTCACGTGGATGTGTCCCTCTCTGCTTGCCGTATGTGTCTGTAACAATCCAATCCCACTCCTCACGTGGACGTGTACCTCTCTGCTTGCCGTATGTGTCTGTAACAATCCAATCCCACTCCTCACGTGGACGTGTCCCTCTCTGCTTTCCGTATGTGTCTAACAATCCAATCCCACTCCTCACGTGGACGTGTCCCTCTCTGCTTGCCGTATGTGTCTGTAACAATCAAATCCCACTCCTCACGTGGACGTGTCCCTCTCTGCTTGCCGTATGTGTCTGTAACAATCAAATCCCACTCCTCACGTGGACATGTCCCTCTTTTGCTTGCCGTATGTGTCTGTAACAATCAAATCCCACTCCTCACGTGGACGTGTCCCTCTCTGCTTGCCGTATGTGTCTGTAACAATCCAATCCCACTCCTCACGTGGACGTGTCCCTCTCTGCTTGCCGTATGTGTCTGTAACAATGAAATCCCACTCCTCACGTGGACGTGTCCCTCTCTGCTTGCCGTATGTGTCTGTAACAATCCAATCCCACTCCTCACGTGGACGTGTCCCTCTCTGCTTGCCGTATGTGTCTGTAACAATCCAATTCCACTCCTCACGTGGACGTGTCCCTCTCTGCTTGCCGTATGTGTCTGTAACAATCCAATTCCACTCCTCACGTGGACGTGTCCCTCTCTGCTTGCCGTATGTGTCTGTAACAATCCAATCCCACTCCTCACGTGGACGTGTCCCTCTCTGCTTGCCGTATGTGTCTGTAACAATCCAATCCCACTCCTCACGTGGACGTGTCCCTCTCTGCTTGCCGTATGTGTCTGTAACAATCCAATCCCACTCCTCACGTGGACGTGTCCCTCTCTGCTTGCCGTATGTGTCTGTAACAATCCAATCCCACTCCTCACGTGGACGTGTCCCTCTCTGCTTGCCATGTGTCTGTAACAATCCAATCCCTCTCCACTCACGTGGACGTGTCCCTCTCTGCTTGCCGTATGTGTCTGTAACAATCCAATCCCTCTCCACTCACGTGGACGTGTCCCTCTCTGCTTGCCGTATGTGTCTGTAACAATCCAATCCCACTCCTCACGTGGACGTGTCCCTCTCTGCTTGCCGTATGTATCTGTAACAATCCAATCCCACTCCTCACGTGGACGTGTCCCTCTCTGCTTGCCGTATGTGTCTGTAACAATCCAATCCCACTCCTCACGTGGACGTGTCCCTCTCTGCTTGCCGTATGTGTCTGTAACAATCCAATCCCACACCTCACGTGGATGTGTCCCTCTCTGCTTGCCGTATGTGTCTGTAACAATCCAATCCCACTCCTCACGTGGACGTGTCCATCTCTGCTTGCCGTATGTATCTGTAACAATCCAATCCCACTCTCACGTGGACGTGTCCATCTCTGCTTGCCGTATGTGTCTGTAACAATCCAATCCCACTCCTCACGTGGACGTGTCCCTCTCTGCTTTCCGTATGTGTCTGTAACAATCCAATCCCACTCCTCACGTGGACGTGTCCATCTCTGCTTGCCGTATGTGTCTGTAACAATCCAATCCCACTCCTCACGAGGACGTGTCCCTCTCTGCTTTCCGTATGTGTCTGTAACAATCCAATCCCACTCCTCACGTGGACGTGTCCATCTCTGCTTGCGTATGTGCCTGTAACAATCCAATCCCACTCCTCACGTGGACGTGTCCCTCTCTGCTTGCCGTATGTGCCTGTAACAATCCAATCCCACTCCTCACGTGGACGTGTCCCTCTCTGCTTGCCGTATGTGTCTGTAACAATCCAATCCCACTCCTCACGTGGACGTGTCCCTCTCTGCTTGCCGTATGTGTCTGTAACAATCCAATCCCACTCCTCACGTGGACGTGTCCCTCTCTGCTTGCCGTATGTGTCCGTAACAATCCAATCCCACTCCTCACGTGGACGTGTCCCTCTCTGCTTGCCGTATGTGTCCGTAACAATCCAATCCCTCTCCTCACGTGGACGTGTCCATCTCTGCTTGCCGTATGTGCCTGTAAAAATCAAATCCCACTCCTCACGTGGACGTGTCCCTCTCTGCTTGCCGTATGTGTCTGTAACAATCCAATCCCACTCCTCACGTGGACGTGTCCCTCTCTGCTTGCCGTATGTGTCTGTAACAATCCAATCCCACTCCTCACGTGGACGTGTCCCTCTCTGCTTGCCGTATGTGTCTGTAACAATCCAATCCCACTCCTCACGTGGACATGTCCCTCTTTTGCTTGCCGTATGTGTCTGTAACAATCAAATCCCACTCCTCACGTGGACGTGTCCCTCTCTGCTTGCCGTATGTGCCTGTAACAATCCAATCCCACTCCTCACGTGGACATGTCCCTCTTTTGCTTGCCGTATGTGTCTGTAACAATCCAATCCCACTCCTCACGTGGATGTGTCCCTCTCTGCTTGCCGTATGTGTCTGTAACAATCCAATCCCACTCCTCACGTGGACGTGTACCTCTCTGCTTGCCGTATGTGTCTGTAACAATCCAATCCCACTCCTCACGTGGACGTGTCCCTCTCTGCTTTCCGTATGTGTCTAACAATCCAATCCCACTCCTCACGTGGACGTGTCCCTCTCTGCTTGCCGTATGTGTCTGTAACAATCCAATCCCACTCCTCACGTGGACGTGTCCCTCTCTGCTTGCCGTATGTGTCTGTAACAATCCAATCCCACTCCTCACGTGGACGTGTCCCTCTCT
This sequence comes from Ascaphus truei, assembly GCF_040206685.1. Taxonomy (NCBI): domain Eukaryota; kingdom Metazoa; phylum Chordata; class Amphibia; order Anura; family Ascaphidae; genus Ascaphus; species Ascaphus truei. Next base: position 8,147,498 of record NC_134485.1, on the reverse strand, counting down.
GCTTGCCGTATGTGTCTGTAACAATCAAATCCCACTCCTCACGTGGACATGTCCCTCTCTGCTTGCCGTATGTGCCTTTAACAATCCAATCCCACTCCTCACGTGGACGTGTCCCTCTCTGCTTGCCGTATGTGCCTGTAACAATCCAATCACACTCCTCACGTGAAGATGTCCCTCTTTTGCTTGCCGTATGTGTCTTTAACAATCCAATCCCACTCCTCACGTGGACGTGTCCCTCTCTGCTTGCCGTATGTGTCTGTAACAATCCAATCCCACTCCTCATGTGGACGTGTACCTCTCTGCTTGCCGTATGTGTCTGTAACAATCCAATCCCACTCCTCACGTGGACGTGTCCCTCTCTGCTTTCTGTATGTGTCTAACAATCCAATCCCACTCCTCACGTGGACGTGTCCCTCTCTGCTTGCCGTATGTGTCTGTAACAATCCAATCCCACTCCTCACGTGGACGTGTCCCTCTCTGCTTGCCGTATGTGTCTGTAACAATCCAATCCCACTCCTCACGTGGACGTGTCCCTCTCTGCTTGCCGTATGTGTCTGTAACAATCCAATCTCACTCCTCACGTGGACGTGTCCCTCTCTGCTTGCCGTATGTGTCTGTAACAATCCAATCCCACTCCTCACGTGGACGTGTCCCTCTCTGCTTGCCGTATGTGTCTGTAACAATCCAATCCCACTCCTCACGTGGACGTGTCCCTCTCTGCTTGCCGTATGTGTCTGTAACAATCCAATCCCACTCCTCACGTGGACGTGTCCCTCTCTGCTTGCCGTATGTGCCTGTAACAATCCAATCCCACTCCTCACGTGGACGTGTCCCTCTCTGCTTGCCGTATGTGTCTGTAACAATCCAATCCCACTCCTCACGTGGACGTGTCCCTCTCTGCTTGCCGTATGTGTCTGTAACAATCCAATCCCACTCCTCACGTGGACGTGTCCCTCTCTGCTTGCCGTATGTGCCTGTAACAATCCAATCCCACTCCTCACGTGGACGTGACCCTCTCTGCTTGCCGTATGTGCCAGTAACAATCCAATCCCACTCCTCACGTGGACGTGTCCCTCTCTGCTTGCCGTATGTGTCTGTAACAATCCAATCCCACTCCTCACGTGGACGTGTCCCTCTCTGCTTGCCGTATGTGTCTGTAACAATCCAATCCCACTCCTCACGTGGACGTGTCCCTCTCTGCTTGCCGTATGTGTCTGTAACAATCAAATCCCACTCCTCACGTGGACGTGTCCCTCTCTGCTTGCCGTATGTGTCTGTAACAATCCAATCCCACTCCTCACGTGGACGTGTCCCTCTCTGCTTGCCGTATGTGTCTGTAACAATCCAATCCCACTCCTCACGTGGACGTGTCCCTCTCTGCTTGCCGTATGTGTCTGTAACAATCCAATCCCACTCCTCACGTGGACGTGTCCCTCTCTGCTTGCCGTATGTGTCTGTAACAATCCAATCCCACTCCTCACGTGGACGTGTCCCTCTCTGCTTGCCGTATGTGTCTGTAACAATCAAATCCCACTCCTCACGTGGACGTGTCCCTCTCTGCTTGCCGTATGTGTCTGTAACAATCCAATCCCACTCCTCACGTGGACGTGTCCCTCTCTGCTTGCCGTATGTGTCTGTAACAATCCAATCCCACTCCTCACGTGGACGTGTCCCTCTCTGCTTGCCGTATGTGTCTGTAACAATCAAATCCCACTCCTCACGTGGACGTGTCCCTCTCTGCTTGCCGTATGTGTCTGTAACAATCCAATCCCACTCCTCACGTGGACGTGTCCCTCTCTGCTTGCCGTATGTGTCTGTAACAATCCAATCCCACTCCTCACGTGGACGTGTCCCTCTCTGCTTGCCGTATGTGTCTGTAACAATCCAATCCCACTCCTCACGTGGACGTGTCCCTCTCTGCTTGCCGTATGTGTCTGTAACAATCCAATCCCACTCCTCACGTGGACGTGTCCCTCTCTGCTTGCCGTATGTGTCTGTAACAATCAAATCCCACTCCTCACGTGGACGTGTCCCTCTCTGCTTGCCGTATGTGTCTGTAACAATCCAATCCCACTCCTCACGTGGACGTGTCTCTCTCTGCTTGCCGTATGTGTCTGTAACAATCAAATCCCACTCCTCACGTGAACGTGTCCCTCTCTGCTTGCCGTATGTATCTGTAACAATCCAATCCCACTCCTCACGTGGACGTGTCCCTCTCTGCTTGCCGTATGTATCTGTAACAATCCAATCCCACTCCTCACGTGGACGTGTCCCTCTCTGCTTGCCGTATGTATCTGTAACAATCCAATCCCACTCCTCACGTGGACGTGTCCCTCTCTGCTTGCCGTATGTGCCTGTAACAATCCAATCCCACTCCTCACGTGGACGTGTCCCTCTCTGCTTTCCGTATGTGTCTGTAACAATCCAATCCCACTCCTCACGTGGACGTGTCCCTCTCTGCTTGCCGTATGTGTCTGTAACAATCCAATCCCACTCCTCACGTGGACGTGTCCCTCTCTGCTTGCCGTATGTGTCTGTAACAATCCAATCCCACTCCTCACGTGGACGTGTCCCTCTCTGCTTGCCGTATGTGTCTGTAACAATCCAATCCCACTCCTCACGTGGACGTGTCCCTCTCTGCTTGCCGTATGTGTCTGTAACAATCAAATCCCACTCCTCACGTGGACGTGTCCCTCTCTGCTTGCCGTATGTGTCTGTAACAATCCAATCCCACTCCTCACGTGGACGTGTCCCTCTCTGCTTGCCGTATGTGTCTGTAACAATCCAATCCCACTCCTCACGTGGACGTGTCCCTCTCTGCTTGCCGTATGTGTCTGTAACAATCCAATCCCACTCCTCACGTGGACGTGTCCCTCTCTGCTTGCCGTATGTGTCTGTAACAATCCAATCCCACTCCTCACGTGGACGTGTCCCTCTCTGCTTGCCGTATGTGTCTGTAACAATCAAATCCCACTCCTCACGTGGACGTGTCCCTCTCTGCTTGCCGTATGTGTCTGTAACAATCCAATCCCACTCCTCACGTGGACGTGTCCCTCTCTGCTTGCCGTATGTGTCTGTAACAATCCAATCCCACTCCTCACGTGGACGTGTCCCTCTCTGCTTGCCGTATGTGTCTGTAACAATCAAATCCCACTCCTCACGTGGACGTGTCCCTCTCTGCTTGCCGTATGTGTCTGTAACAATCCAATCCCACTCCTCACGTGGACGTGTCCCTCTCTGCTTGCCGTATGTGTCTGTAACAATCCAATCCCACTCCTCACGTGGACGTGTCCCTCTCTGCTTGCCGTATGTGTCTGTAACAATCCAATCCCACTCCTCACGTGGACGTGTCCCTCTCTGCTTGCCGTATGTGTCTGTAACAATCCAATCCCACTCCTCACGTGGACGTGTCCCTCTCTGCTTGCCGTATGTGTCTGTAACAATCAAATCCCACTCCTCACGTGGACGTGTCCCTCTCTGCTTGCCGTATGTGTCTGTAACAATCCAATCCCACTCCTCACGTGGACGTGTCTCTCTCTGCTTGCCGTATGTGTCTGTAACAATCAAATCCCACTCCTCACGTGAACGTGTCCCTCTCTGCTTGCCGTATGTATCTGTAACAATCCAATCCCACTCCTCACGTGGACGTGTCCCTCTCTGCTTGCCGTATGTATCTGTAACAATCCAATCCCACTCCTCACGTGGACGTGTCCCTCTCTGCTTGCCGTATGTATCTGTAACAATCCAATCCCACTCCTCACGTGGACGTGTCCCTCTCTGCTTGCCGTATGTGCCTGTAACAATCCAATCCCACTCCTCACGTGGACGTGTCCCTCTCTGCTTTCCGTATGTGTCTGTAACAATCCAATCCCACTCCTCACGTGGACGTGTCCCTCTCTGCTTGCCGTATGTGTCTGTAACAATCCAATCCCACTCCTCACGTGGACGTGTCCCTCTCTGCTTGCCGTATGTGTCTGTAACAATCCAATCCCACTCCTCACGTGGACGTGTCCCTCTCTGCTTGCCGTATGTGTCTGTAACAATCCAATCCCACTCCTCACGTGGACGTGTCCCTCTCTGCTTGCCGTACAGTTTTATTCCAAGGTCATGGTGAACATTAAACCATTCGCATCTGTTTTCTGCGCAGGGCGATAATCACCATTTTGGCCACACACTGTATGTTGTCCGTTCTGTCCGCCTTGTCCTTTCCACTTGACCAATTTAGAGAAGTTAGCCAAGTGCTTGTTACGATCTATTGCACCTGGTGCCCCATTCTGTGTTTGAATCAGCAGTACGCTTTGTTTCTCTGTGCCACACATTCACCTAAAAGTAACGCGCGTGTGTGACACACTAACATGGCGTTGCTTCTAACATTCAGATGACATACTTAATCACTGTGACATCCTCCCATTTCTATTCCTGATGTAAAACATAGCGCGTGCTTTATTCAAGCCACTGTTATAGTTATATCAACCAGAGATATCATTCCCATTACAGGAGAGTGACACACTTCTAAACTCAAGAGAAGCCCATCCTTTGTACACTATCTTTAGCAGAGTCAATTGACTCATTTGGAGTGTCAAAGACCCATCAAATATTTGAGTTAAGGTAACTTCATCCCTTGTAACACCCAAATGCATATAAAGTGTGTGAGTAGGGGGTTAACCATTGTAATCACTTTAAAAGCAGAGTAAACAAAAGACCACTCATAGTTAGTCTTTTGTAATGTTTATTGTACAAATAGTAAGCACTTATGCTGGCACATTTCAGAGGCACACTGTAGCTATACATTTGACACCTTACTTATTGATATTAGATGATTATCGAGGACTGACCGGCCTCGGGATAATATTGATATCTCTCATACCAGGAACAGCACAAACACGGATATAGCTTCAATAAGCCACACTCCCGGTGAAGCGGTGTGGTGGCCATATCTTTGTGATCGCAGCTTTCTGCACTTCATCTATGGCATGGGTGGGCAACTGCAGTCCTCAAGGGACGTCAACAGGTCAGGTATTCTGACTTCAGAGCGCACCGGGCCTGTCTGACGGCGTGCGCTGGAATCTTCCCGCGTGCACTGGCATTAGAGAGGCCCGGCACGCACCGACATCAGAGGCTCGAAGTGGGACAATGTTAGTGTCAGTGAGGGAGGCCCACATCTGGGGAGAGAGGGGCCTGGTGGCAACAAGAGGACCGGTAGCAGGGCAAAAAAAGTTGGGCCCGGTCAGAGGTCGGGCCCAACTGCTTTGTCCGGCTGCCGGGCCCCCCGCAGCTACTGGGCCCGGGACACTTGTCCCGACTTTCCCCCCCGTGTTGGCGGCCCTAGTCACTCCTCTTAAAGGCTCCTCTCCCTCTTAGTCCCACTTCTTCCACAGCCTTTTCATTGGCTGCTATTATGTCCATCACCAGTCACATGTCCGCAGCACACTGGAGAGGAACCTGCTAGGGGGCAGTGTGAGTGTGTTGCTTGTATCACACAGGGGGTTACACATGTCCGCAGCACACTGGAGAGGAACCTGCAGTGTGAGTGTGTTGCTTGTATCACACAGGGGGTTACACATGTCCGCAGCACACTGGAGAAGAACCTGCAGTGTGAGTGTGTTGCTTGTATCACACAGGGGGTTACACATGTCCGCAGCACACTGGAGAAGAACCTGCAGTGTGAGTGTGTTGCTTGTATCACACAGGGGGTTACACATGTCCATAGCACACTGGGGAGGAACCTGCCAGGGGGCAGTGTGAGTGTGTTGCTTGTATCACACAGGGGGCAGTGTGAGTGTGTTGCGTGTATCACACAGGGGGCAGTGTGTGTGTTGCGTGTATCACACAGGGGGCAGTGTGAGGGTGTTGCGTGTATCACACAGGGGGCAGTGTGAGTGTGTTGCTTGTATCACACAGGGGACAGTGTGAGTGTGTTGCGTGTATCACACAGGGGGCAGTGTGAGGGTGTTGCGTGTATCACACAGGAGGCAGTGTGAGTGTGTTGCTTGTATCACACAGGGGGCAGTGTGAGGGTGTTGCGTGTATCACACAGGGGGCAGTGTGAGGGTGGTGCGTGTATCACACAGGGGGCAGTGTGAGTGTGTTGCGTGTATCACACAGGGGGCAGTGTGAGGGTGTTGCGTGTATCACACAGGGGGCAGTGTGAGTGTGTTGCGTGTATCACACAGGGGGTTACACATGTCCGCAGCTCACTGGGGAGGAACCTGCCAGGGGGCAGTGTGAGTGTGTTGCGTGTATCACACAGGGGGTTACACATGTACATAGCACACTGGGGAGGAACCTGCCAGGGGGCAGTGTGAGTGTGTTGCGTGTATCACACAGGGGGTTACATATGCATCAATTTAATGGCATAACAATCCGTTGGGTACTTAGTTTCAATGCCTCGGGGAACTGGCTCATATTACACTTTGTGAATGAATTTACACTAGTATGACTTCTGCTTTCCACAACTTTATAAAAGAAAAGCAGTTACTGGATTGGCGCTGAGATCTGTAAGAGCCCATTCACCGTTTCCGTGCCCTTATGAATTACCTGGGACGTACAAGGCGCTCCTCCTCAGGAACGCTTGTTTTCCAGGGTCTGACCGGCAGACCGCTCCACTTCTGTTTCCGGCAGCCAGGGGGCGGCGGTGCACATGTGATCACTGCTGGAGACCTGGTGGCACGCTGCTGCTGCTGCTGCTGCTGCTGCTGCTGCTGCTGCTGCTGCTGCTGCTGCTGCTGCTGCTGCTGCTGCTGCTGCTGCTGCTGCTGCTGCTGCTGCTCATCCCCCACTGAATGAATAACCTGAAGGTGTACGGTGCATTGATCTATACAATGAGCACTCTTAATACGTGCGCAGGGTCTGGGACCTGTGGAAGGCGAGGGGGGGCAGAGATCCCGCGGGGCCCTGACGGTATACTAATCAAGGGGGGCTCAACTCCAGTCCTCAAATCCCCCCCAACAGGTCAGGTTTTCAGGATATCCCAGCTTCAGCACAGGTGGCTCAATCAGTCCCATGCTTCAGCACAGGTGGCTCAATCAGTCCCTGCTTGAGCACAGGTGGCTCAGTCTTAGGGCCTCACGCAGAGAGCAGCGCTAATTATAATTGGAGAGGGAAATAAAATTTAGCTTTATTGGAGAGTTTTTTTCTCCATATGCAGAAAGGGCATAAAACTGCATTGACAATCCTTTCTGCATATGGAGAGTTTCAACCAGCGCTGTGAGCGCTATAAGCGCTGTTGAAACTAGTGGGGGAAAAATCGATTTTTTTCCCCCCTCCACCGGCCGCGGAGCGCCAGCTTCTTGGTGGAGAGGAAAAATGTTGAAAATCGCGCCATTTTTTTGGCGCGAACAGCCACTAGATGGCGTTCGCGGCTCTCTGCATACGGCAGAAAAAAAAACTGGAGAGATCAGCCGCGCGGCGAATTTCAAGAACAAAAAAAAAATGGCGCTTTTTTTAAAACTTGCCTTTTTCTGCTGCTTTCAGCTCGATTTTCGCCGGAAAATGGCGAGATTGCTATTAGCGCTGCTCTCTGCATAGGCCCCTTAGACTGAGACTCTGATTGAGCCACCTGTGCTGAAGCTGGGATATCCTGAAAACCTGACCTGTTTGGTGGGGCTTGCGGACTGGAGTTGAGCGCCCCTGCATCAATCCACATTGTCATAATGAAGTCTTTCTCCGCCTGGATTCTGATGCTGAAGGGTCCGATCTGACCGTGACACAGGTCGGGAAGAAGTAACCCCACCTGTATTTATTTATTTTTTGGGGTGCGACGCAAGTGAACGCGTGACTTGTCATGTACTTATCTGCACGCCGCCTTGTTCTTTGTTTCCCTTTGTTGTGTTCCCAAGACAAAAAAAATGCCCTCTTTTCATTTCATTTTATTTAGCACTAGCTGAGAGACCCGGCGTTGCCCGGGAGTCACACTGCCAACCCCCCACACACACACTGCCCCCCCTCCCCCACACACTGTCCCCCCCCCTCACACACACACGCACACACACAGTGTCCCCCCCTCCCCCCCCCCACACACTGCCCCCCCCTCCCTCACACACACACTGCCCCCCCTCCCCCACACACACACTGCCTCCCCTCCCACACACACACACACAATGTCCCTCCCTCCCCCACACACACACTGTTCCTCCCCCCACACACACTGTTCCTCCCCCCCACACACACTGTCCCTCCCCGTGACTTGCGCTCCCCCCCCACCCCCCCGGCGCCCGCTTGGTCCCCCGTGACTCGCGCTCCCCCGGCGCCGGTGCGGATGGTGTTTGGCGGGAGATGTGTGGCGTGTGGTGGCCTTCGGAGAAGCTCCGTGCGGGCCGGTGCCGAAGTGAGTACCTAGCATAGTGTGTGTTTGTTTGTTGGGGGCGTTGCGGGCCGGTGGCGATGTTGTTTGGCGGGAGATCTGTGGCGTGCGGGCCGGTCCGCGGCCCGTAGAGTATCTGAGGTAGCGGGAGGGAGATGTGTGGCGTGTGGGCCGGTGGCGATGGTGTTTTAGTGTAGGCCGCGGCCCGTAGAGGGTCTGCGGTAGCGGGAGGGAGATCTGTGGCGTGGACCGGGGGGGGGGTCGAGGGTGGTGTTTTGAAGAGGCAGTGTGCAGTGTTTGGTGTTGTGTGAATGTCTGTGTGTGCAGTGTTTGGTGTTATCGTGTGTTGTGTGTAGCTGATTCTGTACCTGATTCGGCAGTTCTGTGGTAGCAGACGGTGAGGGTTTTGAGAGCTGTGAAGCGTGGCCCCAGAGCAGTGAGGGTTGAGGATTAGGTGCTGCAAATGCAAAGCGTTCCCAAAGCTCAGTGAGGGGTGGGACAGGGAAGTGGTAGCTCAGTGAGGGGTGGGACAGTGTGGCATTGGTGTTGGACGCAGGCCAATGAGTCAGTGAGGGGTGGGACAGTGTGGCATTGGTGTTGGACGCAGGCCAATGAGTCAGTGAGGGGTGGGACAGTGTGGCATTGGTGTTGGACGCAGGCCAATGAGAGGTGTGCGGGGGCGGGCATGGCCTGAGCCGGAGTGACAGGCCAAAGGTGCAATGCGATTGGCCCTTGGGACGCAGACATACAGTGCTTTCAGAAATATATAGTAGATTATACAGACAGTGAAATTGTTAGGAAAACATATTTTATTGTAAGGAACAGCTGAGTTTCAGTGGTAGGTGTTGTCATACAGTGTGTGAGGTAGCGGGAGTGACATTGGTGGCATGCTGTTTGACTGTAGTCCGCGGCGTCGCGGTCCGGTTGCGGAGGGAGATGTGTGAGGTGCAGGAGATGTCAGGCGTGCTGGTTGTTCCGTGGGAGGTAGAGTGTGTGAGGTAGCGGGATAGCGGGAGTGACATCGGTGGCATGGTGTGTGGTGTGTGTGAGAGCATGTGTGTGTGTTGCTGGTGTGTGATGGTGTGTGATGGCGTGTGTGTGTGTATGAGGCATGTTGTGTGTGTGACGTGTGTGAGTGCGTGTTGTTGGTCATACACATGTTAAAAATGGCATGTTTTTGAGTGTAGTGTGTGGCATAGAATGACAGGATGTTTGCGTGTGTGTATGAGGGGGTTTTGTGTGGGTGAGTGTTGTGTACATTATACAGACAGTAAAATCGTTAGGAAAACATATTTTATTTCAACGAACATCTGATTTCCAGTGGTAGGTGTTGTCATACACTGTGTGAGGTAGCGGGATAGGGGGAGGAACATTGGTGGCATGGTGTGTGAGTGTAGGCCGCGGCCTCGCGGTCCGGTTGCGGTAGGGAGCTGTGTGAGGTGCAGGAGATGAGGCGTGCTGTGCGGTCCGCGGGAGCTACACTGTGTGAGGTAGCGGGATAGGGGGAGGGACATCGTTGCCATGGTGTGTGAGTGTAGGCCGCGGCCTCGCGGTCCGGTTGCGGGAGGGAGATGTGTGAGGTGCAGGAGATGTGAGGCGTGCTGTGCGGTCCGCGGGAGCTACACTGTGTGAGGTAGCGGGATAGGGGGAGGGACATTGGTGGCATGGTGTAGCGGGGTAGGGGGCCTCGCGGTCCGGTTGCGGTAGGGAGATGTGTGAGGTGCAGGAGATGTGAGGCGTGCTGTGCGCTTCGCGGGAGCTACACTGTGTGAGCTAGCGGGATAGGGGGAGGGACATATGTGGCATGGTGTAGCGGTGTAGGGGGCCTCGCGGTCTGGTTGCGGTAGGGAGCTGTGTGAGGTGCAGGAGATGAGGCGTGCTGTGCGGTTCGCGGGAGCTACACTGTGTGAGGTAGCGGGATAGGGGGAGGGACATTGGTGGCATGGTGTAGCGGGGTAGGGGGCCTCGCGGTCCGGTTGCGGAGGGAGATGTGTGAGGTGCAGGAGATGTGAGGCGTGCTGTGCGGTCCGCGGGAGCTACACTGTGTGAGGTAGCGGGATAGGGGGAGGGACATTGGTGGCATGGTGTAGCGGGGTAGGGGGCCTCGCGGTCCGGTTGCGGTAGGGAGATGTGTGAGGTGCAGGAGATGTGAGGCGTGCTGTGCGGTTCCGGGAGCTACACTGTGTGAGGTAGCGGGATAGGGGGAGGGACATTGGTGGCATGGTGTAGCGGGGTAGGGGGCCTCGCGGTCCGGTTGCGGAGGGAGATGTGTGAGGTGCAGGAGATGTGAGGCGTGCTGTGCGGTCCGCGGGAGCTACACTGTGTGAGGTAGCGGGATAGGGGGAGGGACATTGGTGGCATGGTGTAGCGGGGTAGGGGGCCTCGCGGTCCGGTTGCGGTAGGGAGATGTGTGAGGTGCAGGAGATGTGAGGCGTGCTGTGCGGTCCGCGGGAGCTACACTGTGTGAGGTAGCGGGATAGGGGGAGGGACATTGGTGGCATGGTGTAGCGGGGTAGGGGGCCTCGCGGTCCGGTTGCGGAGGGAGATGTGTGAGGTGCAGGAGATGTGAGGCGTGCTGTGCGGTCCGCGGGAGCTACACTGTGTGAGGTAGCGGGATAGGGGGAGGGACATTGGTGGCATGGTGTAGCGGGGTAGGGGGCCTCGCGGTCCGGTTGCGGTAGGGAGATGTGTGAGGTGCAGGAGATGTGAGGCGTGCTGTGCGGTTCGCGGGAGCTACACTGTGTGAGGTAGCGGGATAGGGGGAGGGACATTGGTGGCATGGTGTAGCGGGGTAGGGAGCCTCGCGGTCCGGTTGCGGAGGGAGATGTGTGAGGTGCAGGAGATGTGAGGCGTGCTGTGCGGTCCGCAGGAGCTACACTGTGTGAGGTAGCGGGATAGGGGGAGGGACATTGGTGGCATGGTGTAGCGGGGTAGGGGGCCTCGCGGTCTGGTTGCGGTAGGGAGCTGTGTGAGGTGCAGGAGATGTGGCGTGCTGTGCGGTTCGCGGGAGCTACACTGTGTGAGGTAGCGGGATAGGGGGAGGGACATCGTTGCCATGGTGTGTGAGTGGAGGCCGCGGCCTCGCGGTCCGGTTGCGGGAGGGAGATGTGTGGCGTGGAGGGGAGGGGGGGTTTGAAGAGGCAGTCTGCAGTGTTTGGTGTTGTGTGAATGTGTGTGTGTGCTGTGTTTGTGCGTTGTGTGTAGATTCTGTACCTCAGTGGTTCCCAAACTTTTTCGGTTCAAGGCTCCCCAAGGCAATCAGAATTTTTTCAAGGCTCCCCAAGGCGATCAGGATTTTTACGCGGCGCCCAAAGTAAAAACAAAGGTGTATATACATACCTAACAGTTGCAGTGCGCAGTTGGTGTCTCTCTCACACACTCTCACTCTCTCTGACCTCACTCTCTCTGACCTCACTCTCTCTCTGACCTCACTCTCTCTCTCTCTGACCTCACTCTCTCTCTCACTCTCTCTCTCTCTCTCTGACCTCACACTCTCTCTGACCTCACACTCTCTCTGACCTCCCTCTCTCTCTCTCTGACCTCACTCTCTCTCTGACCTCACTCTCTCTCTCTGACCTCACTCTCTCTCTGACCTCACTCTCTCTCTGACCTCACTCTCTCTCTGACCTCACTCTCTCTCTCTCTCTGACCTCACTCTCTCTCTCTCTGACCTCACTCTCTCTCTCTCTGACCTCACTCTCTCTCTCTCTCTGACATCACTCTCTCTCTCTCTCTCTGACATCACTCTCTCTCTCAGTCTCCCGGTGCTGCTCCTCCAGCGTGCGCGCTGGGCCTCCCTCTCTCAGCGTCGCTGAGCCGGGCTGAACAGATGCACAAAGCCCCTGCATCTGTAATCAGCGCTGCTATAGTTCCTCTGGCCTGGGACATAGTAAGCGCTTAGGTGCTGCTGCTCGCTCTTGCTTGCTGCCGCTCGCTCTACCAGGAGCTTTTCGCTGTCCTGGCAGAGGAGACAGCAAGCGCGCTTGGGAGGCGGGTATCACTGTGTGTGTTTGTCACTTGGTAGCTGTCAGTGTGTGTGTGTGTGTGTGTGTGTGTGTGTGTGTGTGTGTGTGTGTGTGTGTGTGTGTGTGTGTACATTATATAATATTTAAAAATGAAAAAAAAAAAGACATGTGAGAATAAATTATTTATTAACATTGTGCAACTTTGATAAATATATTCACACGCACACACCACACACACATCACACACATCCATATACACCACACATACATATATACACACACACACACACACACACACACACACACACACACACACACACACACACACACACACACATATATATATCTATATATACATACATACACACACACACACCACACATATATATACACCACACATACACATTATATATATATATATATATATATATATATATATATATACACACCACACATACACATACATATATACACACACACACACACCACACATATATACACACACACCACACATACACACACACCCTGCAGCCCGTTTTTCACACACACACACACACACACACACACACACACACACACACACACACACACACACACACACACACACACACAACACACACCCTGCAGCCCGTTTTTCACACACACACACCCCCTGCAGCCCGTTTTTCACACACACACACACACACACACAACACACACACACCCTGCAGCCCGTTTTTCACACACACACACACACCCTGCAGGCCGTTTTTCACACACACACACCCCCTGCAGCCCGTTTTTCACACACACACACCCTGCAGCCCGTTTTTCACACACACCCTGCAGGCCGTTTTACACACACACACACACACACACACACACACACACACACACACACACACACACACACACACACACACACACACACACACACACACACACACACACACACACACACACACACACACACACACACACACACACACACACACACACACACACACACACACACACACACACACCTTGGTGCCCATTGGATGGGAGCGGTCACGTGACCGCTCCTCTGCTTCCCCTCAGAGGTTTTTTTATTTTTTTTTTATTTTTTTAAATGAGCTAGCAGCCCTTGTTTCCCGCTGCTGGCGGCCCTGATCGCGGCGCCCCTCTAGCCAAGCCGCGGCGCACAGTTTGGGAAACACTGCTGTACCTGATTCGGCAGTCTGTGGTAGCAGACGTGAAGGTTTTGATAGCTGTGAAGCGTGGCCCCAGAGCAGGTTGAGCGTTCCCAAAACTCAGTGAGGGGTGGGACAGTGTGGAAATATTAGGGCATTGGTGTTGGACGCAGGCCAATGAGAGGTGTGCGGGGGCGGGCATTGGACGCAGGCCAATGAGAGTCAGTGAGGGGTGGGACGCAGGCCAATGAGAGGTGTGCGGGGGCGGGCATTGGACGCAGGCCAATGAGAGTCAGTGAGGGGTGGGACAGTGTGGCATTGGTGTTGGACGTAGGCCAATGAGAGGTGTGCGGGGGCGGGCATGGCCTGAGCAGGAGTGACAGGCCCAAGGTCCAATGCGATTGACCCTTGGGACGCAGACATACAGTGATTTCACAAATATATAGTAGATAGTTCAAAGCAGTAATAAGCGCGCATTGCGCTGCCGGGCGGGACACGCAGAGAGTGATTAATCCCTTAGTGTGGCGACAGGTCACATCAATCCACCTCGCTGCCGGGAGAGATAATAAGTAAGAACACGGCTGCACTATCTGAATCCATTCCACCGTGGCTTTAATTCTTATTATTTGTATTTATGTCTATCATACTCATTGACGTATGAGGTGAGCGTAATGTTTAAAAAAATAATAATAATTGCGTATTGTGGAATATGGAAATCATGAATAATTAGATTTGTCTAAGATGATGATAATATACACAGCAGTACACACAGTATCATTTTGCAATGAACCCCTTATACACAGAGAATGTATTACAGTATACAGTACATTTGTGTGATCTGCACACAGAGATGAAGTCATTTGCTCGGGGACACAAGGAGCTGTCGGTATTGTGTATCACTTTACTGCTGTGACTGACAATCCTTCTCCCTGGAAATGACGACACCTTAGTGTACTGTGTGTGACGCTTTCTTTCTTTGGGTATTTGGGACCACGCCTGGTTGCGCTTGTAATGAAAGCTTGTTAAATGATTCAGCGCCGATTCCTTGTGGCTCAGAACCTGGAGAACCCAAGAAGTTGGGGCTCTGTGTTTTGACTTGAATAAGACCCATAATAATGCCCACACAAGTTTCTTTATGAGCCAGAGATTCATGCGTTAGAAGGTAATTATCAATGGATGTGAGCTCTAAACTATCAGTGTATTAACATTGCATTGTAATTTACATTTTGTCCTGGATTGACAGGACTGGTTTTTGGCCATATACAGAACCCTCCCTGGACTTTCTTTTTTTCACAGCATACGGCGATGCCACCAGGGGGCGCTTGCGTTCAGGTTTTTCTCCCCGTGTTGGAACTGCCAGATTGACGGTAGCTTGTTCATGGTGCTGTTTAATGGAGCTGCTATTTACGTTGCCTCTTACCTGGGTGTGGTATGGAACTGTAACTCTCGCTCAAAGATCTGAACTACTGAGCTCTGAAGTGGGTATTCTGAACAATAGACTTGTGAGTGAAACATGCTCTTCCTGTATTCAACAATGCGCAAAATCCTGCTGCGTGGTTGTTTTTACTGAAATTTCCATTAGTTTGCATCACTTCAGCGGTTTTCACGCTTTTAAGAACGATGGAAGTATTTAGGCGTGTATTGTGACATTGGGGAACACGTTACCGTCTCTTGTGACGGCGGAACCCCGCTTACTCATCGTATGTAAATACAAATAGAATTGCCCCAGGGGGTCCCCAATATCAAACTCCGATGATGTGGCACCTTTCTATTGGTCACCGGTGCGAGCCCGGACCATTTAGCCATTTTGTGTATCTCAGGAACCAGTGGTTCACTAGAGATGGGGTGAGCAAACTGGGGGGCGCAAGATTGCCCTGGGGGGGGGGGGGTTGGGGAGGGCGCGGCGGTGGCAGAGGCCCCTTCAACTTCCCTGAACTTGTCTTCGGCAGCGTCATTTGACGCAGAAGAGAAGGTAAGGAGGGGTGCGAGAGGGGGGTGGAGGAAAGCAGGTAGGGGGGCGCAGGCTGAAAAGTTTGCACCCCCCTGCCCTAGAGGTTAGGGATTCCTGGACCAGCTCAGAGTAACACCCCCTGTGGCCTCCACAGTTCAGGTAAGTAAAAACATTTCAATATCGAGCATCGCGGAACTGCTCTCTTAATGTTATTAGTGACCAAATAGTCTATTGCAGGAGTGGCCAACTCAGTCAGTGATTGAGCCACTGCGCTGAAGCAGGGATATCCTTAAAACCTGACTTGTTGGAGGCCCTTGAGGACTGGAGTTGGCCACCCCTGCACTATCGTAACAACAACACAAAGACGTGACTGGGCATTTAATTTTCCCAGCACCAAAAAAAGATAAATTGTATGCTCTGCAATGCAGGATCTCGTTGTGTCTACTCTGCACAGCACTGCATGTGTTTCATTGTGTGTCCGGAGCTATGAAATAAATATATATATATATATATATATACACATGAAATTCAGTCAGCACACTGTAGTTGAAAATGTTGTAATAGCAGATGCTAGTCCCATAGAAAGTAAGTATGATACGAACCAATCCAAAGACCAGTAAAGAGACAGCAGACCGCACAGGGTTAATCCAATAATATATATTCACAACATGAAATACACGTAAGCCAACGTTTCGGTCCCACAGAGAGGAAGGTCTCCTTGTGGGACCGAAACGTTGGCTTACGTGTATTTCATGTTGTGAATATATATTATTGGATTAACCCTGTGCGGTCTGCTGTCTCTTTACTGGTCTTTGGATTGGTTTGTATCATATATATATATATATATATATATTATCAGAGTGTAAATGATGCTATAATTGGGTTGTCTCCAATATTCACTCGTGTCTTTAGCTTCAATTTGAATCTTTCTGGCTCCTGGGTTTGAACGTAATGCTGTAATAA
Source organism: Ascaphus truei (assembly GCF_040206685.1). Taxonomy (NCBI): domain Eukaryota; kingdom Metazoa; phylum Chordata; class Amphibia; order Anura; family Ascaphidae; genus Ascaphus; species Ascaphus truei. Next base: position 8,131,166 of record NC_134485.1, on the reverse strand, counting down.
CTTTATAGGCTACTAAAATTGCTCTTCGATAAATCATAATAACTACCTCTGAGATTTTTCCACCAAAGATATTTCCCGGGTATATTTGTGCTGCCTAATGCTATTATAAATACTAATAATTTAATTTAACATATTTCATTGAACTAGTGCAATTTAACGGTTGTCATCTCTACGTCAGAGCTTCCAGCTGGCTTCCCATTTACAATGGGGGTTTCTGAACCCCCCCCCCCCCCCCCCCGAAATCTGTATAAAAAATGCACTCGCCCCCGCGGTGTGGTTTGTTATTTTATTCGTACATGGCACCCGTACGTACACATGGCTTTATTGTACACAGTAAGTAGACAGAATATAGCAGTTAGTTATGTGCTGGTCATTAGATGGTCTTTGCTGCCTTTCCGTTTTGGCATTCTTCAGAATGGACGCAGAAGGTGCGCGTGTAAATACATCAGTTATCGGTGATAACAGGAGCGTGCGTTTGGGTTTCCAAGATACAACGCGGCGTCACCAAACAGCTGAATTTTCTTTCTTTTTTTTTTGTTTCTTACATTTTTATTGAATAGTTTTCAAAGTTTATGGGGAAAGGGTACATAAAAGAAAAAAAGGGGGGGAGGGGGTACATTGATACAGATAGTTGGTAATATCACATTTGGGGGAGGATTAAGGGAAGGGAGAAGGGGACAGCATTTGTACATGTATAGTATAGTGAACAGCATTTTTAATACAACATAAATCACAGCATTCAGAATGTTTTAATCTAGATATGGGATATTCCTGCATTGCAAAACCAAGGGGCCCAAACCTCAGCCATTTAGGTGCTGGAGCCATTCAGATATGCTGAACGTTTTTCCATATAAACTGTATGCCATATTTTATTGTTTATTTGGTTTTAAGATGGGGGGGGGGGGGTAGCTTGTTTCCAGTTCTTGGCGATTTGTGCATCTAGTAGCATTCAACATTTGGGCGATAACTTTGGTTTCCTTTTTGATTTGGTTGGTTGCTGGTTTTCCTAATATTATATAAAGGGTAACAGTGATCCCCATGACCCTTTCTTTAAGGGCATATCCAGATAACAGGTGGATTTTCACTAGAAACTGGAGAATGGGGAGAGAGGTCGGATGGTGGACGCTGATGGGGAAGAAGGTTCGGAAACTGGGTGTAGGGAGAGAAAACGGCCATGTGAAAACACATACTGTGTGAGAGGTGTGCGGCAGATCATGTAACAGTTGTGTAGACCTGGAATACCTTCTCTTGCTTACACTATGCAACATCACAGTCTCTTTTCTGAACATAGATACCTCGGTGAGAAGAAGCGTTCTCATGCGAGGGCTACAGGTTGTTTTCCTGCACTAACTTCTCAACCTTTTCTTTCTTCTGTCTCTTCTAGGCAAGACAGGGGTGCTTGCTGATCTCTTGCCCAGTTTTGAAGTGGAAATTATGCCAGGTACCCAGTGTCTTCTCTGTTAATCCGCACGTCTGTTACTCATCCGTCTGTCTCTCCATCTGTCTACATGCTCAGCCAGGTCAGGGGTTTCACCGGAGCTCACGTTGATGTGTTTCTTTGTGTGTTTGCGGAAGGGTGTGAACTTGTGATTGTTTATGGCGATTTTGTATCAGGTGGTTGCTTACTTTTATATTCAAACTCATTGTTGTGGTCGTTATACAGGCGGCGTAATGAGAGCACAGTCAGCAGAAGTAATTACCTGAGTTATAGACACGCCAGCCACAGAAATACTCCGCCACGCTGATAGAAAGCCAGATATATTCTATGCTGGTTGTTAGTCCATTTATAAATTGATAACACTGAAACTCCCCCTTTGCTTGTATATAGCTTTCACTGCAGACACAGGATACGGGGTCGCTGTGTTGGTAAATTGCAGTATTTCATGTGAAAACGCAAACACAAAGGAAAATAAAAGGAAAGGTATAGAGATGCCTTTAGGTGCAATAAAAGGTATCGTCATACTGTCTGTTTTATTCCCTTTTGTTTTCTGTTTTATTTCCTCATTATGTATATATCCATATTATTATTATTATTATTATTATTATTATTATTATAATATAACTACAGAAAGGGGCACATCTGGGTGGAGTAATATGTGTGCTGCGGCAATACAATGGCCCTTATTTACTAAGCAGTGCTATTCTATGACAGTTACAGTACTTACGCTAGAGTACCTTTCTGGCCCATTCAGTTGCGCGGGTTATAAGATGTCACGCAGCGCGGATCTGCGTGGCTTAATAAATATGGGCTTCTTTTCTGTTGCATGAAAAGTGCTACTTAGTGCAGGGGTGCGCAAACAAGGGGGGGTGGTGGGGGCGCGGCGGTTACAGAGGCCCCGCACCCTTCCCCAAGGCGTTTAAATTAAATGCCGGGGGAGGCGTGAGGCCTCTGTAACATCCCTTACCTGCTGCCAGCCGGGTCTTCGGCAAGGCGTCACCATGGCAACGCGGCATCAAATGACACAGTGAGGTCATGTGACGTGACGCGTCACCATTGCAGAGATACAGGCACCCCCCTACGGAGGTGTCTCAGGAAGCAGGGGATCCTCGAAGCTGAAATTAAAGGGGTTCAGCTCCGGAGAAGCCAGTCACTCAAAGGGTAATAATTACGGTGCTTAAAGCAGCAAAACGGGATAAATCCTACATATTTATTTTAATAAATCTGTTCTGTAGTATGAGATAACACTGTCTGCAGTTTTTTTAAACGCCTGATACCATTTCACAAAAACGTTATAACTTATAATGGTTGCTACAGCAACCATTTAGACAGTCATATCCACTTCCTCTTTTGAAACAGGCTCTGACACACACCTTTTTTTTAGCTCTGCCCTTTGGCAACAAAGTATCACAAGCAGATCTTTTTCTGTGTTCCAAAAAGCAGACTGTCTATTACTCTGAAAGCTGTAACAATAATGTGTTACACTTGGAAATATAATGTTACATTTCAGCTGCAGCATGTCACAGACTGCAGCACAAAATTAGAAGGGACACAATCAGAATTGTTGCAGATTAATAACAGGTGCGCCAAACGATTGCTAGTTTATGAAAGAATGTAGAATGATATATTGTCACGTGCTTTACATATACAAAAAAAAGAAAAAAGGGGAAATGTTGATGCAGCTCAAGCTGCCGTTTAAATAAATAAATTCCCCATTCAATCTGTGCATCAATACAATCTGCACACTGACACGTGATTAGCTAGGCTGCAGATCGATCCGTTCTCCTGTAATCGATCGCTGAAAATTCTGCTCGGGGATTCTTTATATCGCTGTTAGAGCTGCAGAAGATTACCCAAGATGCAAAGTTCTGTGGGGAAGATCATGTGACCAGGCAGGCACTAGATACAATTGGTGCACTGCTAGAGAGGGGGCAAAAGTGGTGTGCCAGAGCCTGTCTCAGGAGAGGAAGGGGATGTGACTTTGTAAATGGTTGCTATAGAAACAAAAATGCTTGTTACATTATAATACATTAAAAGTCTTTAAAAAAAATTTGGTTTGTTTTTTAAATGCTACAAGTATTTCCTCATAGTACAGAACTGATTTATTAAAAAAAAAAAAAAAACCACATAAGCTATTGCATTGAACTGCAGCTTTAAAGTATGAATTCATGTATCCATAGGAGGTGCAACATAATATAAGCAAATGTTACATATTAACTTTCCTATCTGGGGCCCTGGGGCGACTCTCCGAATGGGAGAGCTTGTACTTCTGAACTGTTAATGAATTCCCTTCTCCAGTGGCAGACAGTTCTGCAGCAAGCCGCCAGTGACGGATAAAAGCAGCTTTCTCACCCTATGTCTTCACAGGCTTTCTCATTTTATTGATTGATTTACATCCTTTAATGTGTACACGTGTATGTAGTGTACACAGCAATCCAGCATGTTTTATTACAACATGTGAAATGTATTTATATACTTTTTTTTTTTTAATATGGTGAAATAATCCAGCAATCACTTATATTTTTGCTATTAAAGTCAGTGTTTTACGTCGCTTGGAGTTGGGGCTGCAGCTTTGCATTACAAGTCTGTGCTGCTGTTTAGGGAGCGCAGAACCGTATGTGAAAAATAAAAGAGAAACACAAATAGTGAAGGATCGTTTGTAATCCAATACAATATGCTGAAAGTGGGCAATGCCAACGCTCGCATGGCCCGGAAAGGATGGGTGGCACTGAAAGGTAACTTTACGGATGTCTCCCCGCCCGCCCTGGATCTCATGATGGTAATCGGAGATCGTACAGCCCTCTACAGCATCGGCGTAGACGGCATCTACCCGGGGCTACAGCTGTAGGGAATCCCCACTTCCAGACCCGGCTTGCAGGTCGCAGCGTCAGCTGATCATGAACCCACGTGATCGTGCTATGTCAGCTGATCGGGAACCCACGTGATCGTCCTATGTCAGCTGATCGGGAACCCACATGATCGTCCTATGTCAGCTGATCGGGAACCCACGTGATCGTCCTATGTCAGCTGATCGGGAACCCCCGTGATCGTCCTATGTCAGCTGATCGGTAACCTACGTGATCGTCCTATGTCAGCTGATCGGGAACCCACGTGATCATCCTATGTCAGCTGATCGGGAACCCACGTGATCGTCCTATGTCAGCTGATCGGGAACCCACGTGATCGTCTTATGTCAGCTGATCGGTAACCTACGTGATCGTCCTATGTCAGCTGATCGGGAACCCACGTGATCGTCCTATGTCAGATGATCGGGAACCCATGTGATCGTCCTATGTCAGCTGATCGGGAACCCACGTGATTATCCTATGTCAGCTGATCGGGAACCCACGTGATCGTCCTATGTCAGCTGATCGGGAACCCACGTGATCGTCTTATGTCAGCTGATCGGTAACCTACGTGATCGTCCTATGTCAGCTGATCGGGAACCCACGTGATCGTCCTATGTCAGCTGATCGGGAACCCACGTGATCGTCCTATGTCAGCTGATCGGGAACCCACGTGATCGTCCTCTGTCCGCTACTTAAAACTCTGAAGCAAGGTCTCAGAGACCGGAAGTGGGGATTCCCTACAGCTGTAGCCACGGGGACGATGCCACGCCACCCATGCCGATGCTCATTCTGCCTGAGCAGCCACGCACGTAACTTATATGTAAGTGTGGATTTGTTTCGGGTTGTTTTGTTACAAACACACATCTCTCTGCGTAACACTTACCTCTGCGGGGACCGCATCACATTACGATTGGGGAAGACTGCATAATATCACGACCTGAGGGGGCTGTACGATCTCCGATTACCATCATGAGATCCAGGGGGTTGGGAGATGGGGGCTGAGGCGGGCGGGGAGACTTCCATAAAGATACCTTTCAGTGACATCTGTCCTTTCTGGGCCATGCGAGCGGTGGCATTACACACTTTCTAAAGATAATATTTTCAGCATATTGTATTGGATTAGAAACATAGTGACAGTTATATAGTGACATACTGGCATAGTTTCATAGTGACACTTACATAGTGACATAGAGACAGTTACATAGTGACATAGTGATAGTGACATAGTGACAGTTACATAGTGACATAGTTACATAGTGACAGTTACATAGTGACAGTGACATAGCGACATAGTGACAGTTACATAGTGACATAGTGACAGTTACATAGTGACAGTTGCATAGTGACATAGTGACAGTTACATAGTGACACAGTAGATGAGGTTGAAAAATGACGTCATCCATCAAGTTCAACCTATGCTAAGTTTAGACAACAGATACTTTATCCTATATCTATACTTACTTATGCTAAACAATCCTGCACTATGTGTGTTTCTCTCTTTTATTTATTTATTTATGAAAGGTTTTCCCGGGAAGTAAGACATTGAGAGTTATGTCCTGGGCACAGAGTTATGTCCTGGGCACAGAGTTATGTCCTGGGCACAGAGTTATGTCCTGGGCACAGAGTTATGTCCTGGGCACAGAGTTATGTCCTGGGCACAGAGTTATGTCCTGGGCACAGAGTTATGTCCTGGGCACAGAGATATGTCCTGGGCACAGAGATATGTCCTGGGCACAGAGATATGTCCTGGGCACAGAGATATGTCCTGGGCACAGAGATATGTCCTGGGCACAGAGATATGTCCTGGGCACAGAGTTATGTCCTGGGCACAGAGTTATGTCCTGGGCACAGAGTTATGTCCTGGGCACCGAGTTATGTCCTGGGCACAGAGTTATGTCCTGGGCACAGAGTTATGATGACAAATACATTTTTACAAATACATAGTTACATTATTTATATTCTTCACATATGATTGTGTGCTCCCTCAACAACACCATCCATTTCTGCAAGGATGGAAGAACGATTCTCTTTGGCCGAGCGGCGTATCGTTTTTATTATATTTCAATCATTTATTGACTTGTTTATGTATTGTAAGAGTACGAGCACTTCTTTGTCCACTAGCAATAGATTCACTTTTGGTTGTTAGTGATATTCGCCACTACGAGAGCGGATATAACTGCAGGCGGGACGTGCTTCTCAGAAATAAGTGATACATACTGTAGGGGGAACAGAATCCAAAAGGAACAACCGGGACACATTAAAACATTATTTCTAAACAAATTGCACCCCAACTGCGCCCTTCCCCTTCCTGCCTTCCTTTCACGCACACACTATCCTCCATTATCTCTCTCTTCCCCATCCCTCCATTCCCTCTCCCACGCACACACTATCCCTCCATTATCTCTCTCTTCCCCATCCCTCCATTCTCTCTTCCACGCACACACTATCCCCCATTATCTCTCTCTATCCCATCGCTCCATTCTCTCTCCCACGCACACACTATCCCCCATTATCTCTCTCTATCCCATCCCTCCATTCTCTCTCCCACGCACACACTATCCCCCATTATCTCTCTCTACCCCATCCCTCCATTCTCTCTCCCACGCACACACTATCCCCCATTATCTCTCTCTATCCCATCGCTCCATTCTCTCTCCCACGTACACACTATCCCCCATTATCTCTCTCTATCCCATCCCTCCATTCTCTCTCCCACGCACACACTATCCCCCATTATCTCTCTCTATCCCATCCCTCCATTCTCTCTCCCACGCACACACTATCCTCCATTATCTCTCTCTTCCCCATCCCTCCATTCTCTCTCCCACGCACACACTATCCTCCATTATCTCTCTGTACCCCATCCCTCCATTCTCTCTCCCACGCACACACTATCCCCCATTATCTCTCTCTTCCCCATCCCTCCATTCTCTCTTCCACGCACACACTATCCCCCATTATCTCTCTCTATCCCATCCCTCCATTCTCTCTCCCACGCGCACCCTATCCCCCATTAACTCTCTCTTCCCCATCCCTCCATTCTCTCTCCCACGCACACACTATCCCCCATTATATCTCTCTACCCCATCCCTCCATTATCTCTCTCTCACCCCGTCCCTCCATTATCTCTCCTCCCACAGCTTCTCTCTCCCCTCAGGCTGCCCCCGCTCTTTGCCCCTCAGGCTGCTCGCTGTTTGCCCCTCAGGCTGCCCGCTGTTTGCCCCTCAGGCTGTCGCTGTTTTCCCAGCCTCAGGCTTCCCGCTGTTTGCCCCTCAGGCTGCCCGCTGTTTGCCCCTCCTTAGGCTGCCTGCTGTTTGCCCCATCAGGCTGCCTGCTGTTTGCCCCTCCCTAGGCTGCCTGCTGTTTATCCCTCAGGCTGCCCGCTGTTTGCCCCTCAGGCTGCCTGCTCTTTGTCCCTCAGGCTGTCGCTGTTTTCCCAGCCTCAGGCTGCCCACTGTTTGCCCCTCCTTAGGCTTCCCGCTGTTTGCCCCTCCTTAGGCTTCCCGCTGTTTGCCCCTCAGGCTGCCCGCTGTTTGCCCCTCCTTAGGCTGCCTGCTGTTTATCCCTCAGGCTGCCTCCTGTTTGCCCCTCCTCAGGCTGCCTCCTGTTTGCCTGTCCTCAGGCTGCCTCCTGTTTGCCCCTCCTCAGGCTGCCTCCTGTTTGCCCCTCCTCAGGCTGCCTCCTGTTTGCCCCTCCTCAGGCTGCCTCCTGTTTGCCCCTCCTCAGGCTGCCTCCTGTTTGCCCCTCCTCAGGTTGCCTCCTGTTTGCCCCTCCTCAGGCTGCCTCCTGTTTGCCCCTCCTCAGGCTGCCTCCTGTTTGCCCCTCAGGCTGCCTCCTGTTTGCCCCTCCTCAGGCTGCCTCCTGTTTGCCCCTCCTCAGGCTGCCTCCTGTTTGCCCCTCCTCAGGCTGCCTCCTGTTTGACCCTCCTCAGGCTGCCTCCTGTTTGACCCTTCTCAGGTTGCCGCTGTTTGCCCCTCCTCAGGTTGCCTCCTGTTTGCCCCTCCTCAGGCTGCCTCCTATTTGCCCCTCCTCGGGCTGCCTCCTGTTTGACCCTCCTCAGGCTGCCTCCTATTTGCCCCTCCTCAGGCTGCCTCATATTTGCCCCTCCTCAGGCTGCCTGCTCTTTGCTCCTCAGGCTTCCCGCAGTTTGCCCCTCAGGCTGTCGCTGTTTTCCCGGCCTCAGGCTGCCCACTGTTTGCCCTCCTCAGGTTGCCCACTGTTTGCCCCTCAGGCTGCCTGCTCTTTGAACCTCTGGCTTCCCGATGTTTGCCCCTCCTCAGGCTTCCCGCTGTTTGCCCCTCCTCAGGCTTCCCGCTGTTTGCCCCTCCTCAGGCTGCCCACTGTTTGCCCCTCAGGCTGCCTACTCTTTGCCCCTCCTCAGGCT